>NC_135784.1:302926927-303021927 GCF_051106095.1 Pogona vitticeps
TAATCTGCCTACACCAGGCTCGAATGTTATTCAAATCAATCCTCCATCACCATCTGATGACTTTTCCTCCTATTCTCAGCTGGTCCTTCAAATCACCAAAGCTATGGAACTCGATGTGCAACAACCTACTCAACTCCAAGCCGACAAAGTATTTGAGGACATTAATGAACAACAAACTCTACCTTTAAGTATGAGTTTTATCCCCTCATTATTAGAGCTCACTACGCAAACTTGGTCCAAACCATCCTCCGTTCCACAGATGTCTCGCAAGGTTGAACATCTCTACAACAGTGGTCCCCAACCTTTTAAACCCCGCAGACCAGGGTTTCTGAAGAACCAGCATTATGGGTAAGTAAGCTCTCTTTTTCTGTACTTAGCAGGATGGTGATGATCTGGGTGTGGAGGAACCCCCTAGTAGTTCTGCTGTCATGGATAGATCACTACCAGGTAGAGCTTAGGCTTATTAGAACTCTGAGCTGCTTCAATTAAGGGGACAATTAAAATGGTCCACCGGAGAAGAGTGATGCATCTAAATGATTTCCTGACATCTTGGGGAGTTTCTGGATGTCTTGGTAGGCAATCCTGTCCAGGCTTAGACAGACCTCTGGGATGTGGAGGTGACCAGGGCTATTCATGCAACTGTTCCTAAGCATCCCCGCCCAAAGACTGCAGTCAAACCAGCTCCCTGGTTTACTATGGAGCTGGGGCTGATGAAATGAATGGGAGGCAGACTACAGAGACAATGACGCAAAAGCTGGAGGGAATCCAATCAAATACGGGCTAGAGTTCATTGAGAAAGCCTACTCTGTGGCAGTGGTGGGAGGTTTAGAATTCAATTCCTGTTAGCATTGTACGTTGCAAGTAGAATAGGCCTATTTGAACCAATGGAACTTATGGAGGAGTTGACTCACCAAATCTCAATTGATTCAATGGGCATTAATTACGACATTAATCAACAGGATTTTGGCCAATGTATAAAGCATGGTGTGATGTATCATCATCATCACATGCTATCAAGTCAATTCAGACTTAAGGTGACTAGAGTTTTCCCAGGCAGAGAATAATCAGGAGTGGCTTTCCATGCCCATCTTCTGGGGCCAAGCTCTGGGGCAGTGCAGCTTGCCCAAGGCCAAGACAGGCTGACTCTACTTGCAGGAGGCAGAGTGGAAAATCAAACTCCCCCCCTATGGCTCTGCAGCCAGGTATCTAAACCACTGAGCTATCATACCACTCTATAAATACCATTCGCCGCTCTTCTGTAACGTATCTAAAGGGATTTAGAATAGAATTGTAAATTTAGCCAGTATACATGGGGGAAAAAACAACAACCCATGCCATCAAATCAAAACCTTTTTAAATAGAGTAAAAATCATATCAGCAGTCTAAAACATAAGACCACCAATTTAAATCCATACAAGTTCCAATATTAATTAATTATTTACTTTTAATAGCCATCCAGTCTTCCAATAGTACTTATCAAACAGTCTACCCTGTTTCCTCCAAAATAAGACAGGGTCTTATATTAATTTTTGCTCCAAAAATGCATTAGGGCTTATTTTCAGGGGATGTGTACAACAATCTACGTTTATTCAAATACAGTCCTGTCATCTTCTGGTTGCTGCACAAGGGTGGAGGGCAGGTTTTCACTTAACTGGGGCTTATTTTCGGGGTAGGGCTTATATGACGAGCATCCTGAAAAATCATATTAGGGCTTATGTTCAGATTAGGTCTTATTTTCAGGGAAACGGGGTCCAATAATTAAAATATGGTTGTTGTGGGTTTTTCGGGCTTCTTGGCCGTGTTCTGAAGGTGGTTCTTCCTAACGTTTCGCCAGTCTCTGTGGCCGGCATCTTCAGAGGACAGCAAACTGTTTGCTGTCCTCTGAAGATGCCGGCCACAGAGACTGACGAAACGTTAGGAAGAACCACCTTCAGAACACAGTCAAGAAGCCCGAAAAACCCACAACAACCATTAGATCCCGGCCGTGAAAGCCTTCGCGAATAAATTAAAATATGTTAACTTGCTGACAAAAGGGTCCCAAAAGTACAGGAGAGACTAGTGAAAGACTCATTGATCTTGAATGTGGGAATTCCATCAACAAACGGTCACAGTCCAAGATATCACAGGCAGCCTCTCACCATGGGCAAAGGAACCAGGACCATATCCACCATGTAGGGTATTGAGTCTAAAACACTCATTGCACAGTTGGTCATGACCAAGCGGAGGTGGGAGCACCAGGCTAGGAGCCAGGTCACTGGACTGGGAGCATGGAGCTGGAACAAGGCACCGAGATGCAGGATACTGGAAGGACCAGACAGGAACACTGGAGAGTACAGACACAGAGACACCAGAGGCAACTTCTGGGAGGGAGAGTAAGGTAAAGGTTCCCCTTAACAATTTGTCCAGTTGTGTCCAATTCTAGGGGGCGGTGCTCATCTCTGTTTCCAACCCATAGAGCTAGCGTTTGTCTGAAGACAATCTTCTGTGGTCATGTGGCCAACGCAACTAGACACAGAACGCTGTTACTGTCCCACCATGGTGGTACCTATTTATCTACTCGCATTTTTGCATTTTGCATGCTTTCGAACCGCTAGGTTGGTAGGAGCTGAGAGAAGCGATGGGGGGGGCTACTCCGTCCTGTGGATTCAATCTTACGACTGCAGGTCTTCTGACCTTGCAGCACAGAGGCTTCTGCAGTTTAACCTGCAGCAGCACCACGTCCCTCCTAGGAGGGAGAACCACTCCTTAAATAGGCCTTCCTTCCAGGTTTCCAGGTGAGTCTCATAAGTGGTCCAGCAGCTGTTACACGGGGGGGGGGGCTGAGCCTGCAAACACCAGGCCATTCCTCTTGGGTCAGGCTGGCCCTGATGCTCCAGCTGCCAGGGCAGTACAGGCCAGATCCTGACATCAATAGGAAGGCAACGGATGTACAGTATACTTCATTGAGCACACTGGAAGGAAAGGTAGAGTTGTAAATGTAGCAAATACATAAAAGAAAACAAATGTTATTAAGCATAAGGGGATGGCTGGGACTGTAATCAGAGGCAAAAGGAGAAATGCTGAAAATTACAGTAGGGCCCCCATATCTGCTACAGAAAAGCAGCAAATGCAGATTGGTTCCAAACGAGAGGGAGAAAATCAGCATTTATGTCCATTGGGGCCCCAGACGAAGGGCATTCTACAGCTCCATCACCAGCCGTGGGGGGCTGAGGTTGCCAAGGTTGAAGCCCCAGGACTGTCTGAGTAACAGATATTGTGAGTCTTCCCTGTTGCCTTTGAACTTAGCTGCAATCCTCAGAGAAACGGGCAGTGAAATAGGTTTTCTCACGAACAGTAGGTTACCCCTGTGTAATGCAAGCTGGTTGGTTATATTTACAGACTTGAATGGACTGCTAACTTTATACAAGACCTGCTCTTCCTCTGTTGATATGGATCAATCTAGCTGTCTGAATTTTTTGGACTCTCCTGATATGTAAGGAACAGTATTGTATGGAGAATGTCAAGATGAGCACCGATACTTCCACATAAATGACCATGAACTTACTTTTTGCATAAACCCTAGCACAAAGCCTGAGGTGGGGGTGGGGTGGGGAGAATGCCACCTTCCCCAATATTGCTTCCATGATATAATGATTTGATCCTGATCTCAAGTTTTGGCTCTGAAATCTCAGGAAATGAGATGTTGCTGATTAGGTTTCCCTATTTTAGAACCGCTCAGTCACTGAGTTGTCTTGATAGAAAGCTAAGCGGGGAGCAGGGCACTAATGCGCTGAACAGGGAGATCCTTTTGGATTTATACATATAATTTATACATTTATTTTTATTTTGAAAAAAACATTCCCCCCTGTCACTACTTGAGCTTTACTTTTCTATTTTAATTTTCTGCCTTTAATTTTCCATTTTGACTCTTTTTCCATCTTGAGCTACATTATTATTATGTTTAAATTGTGGTGTAAAGTGTGTGTGGATTGTTTTTATGCTACTTTGTTGTAAGCCACCCAGAGTAGACACTGTCTAGATGGGCAGGATATAAATTTAATAAAAAAATTAAAACATATTTTTTATTTATTTTCCAACTTTTACCCCGCCCATCTAGATTCAATGGATCTACTCTGGGCAGCTTACAAACAAAATTTAAAACAAACAATATATTGTTTATGCATTCATATTTAAGCAAATTCCTTAATACTGGGGAGTCAGTATTATTGTGCTGGATTGGGTTTGAATCCACAATTTGAGGAGAAAGAGATCCATGTATGTTACCTTGAGCTTATAGGAAGCAAGACAGGATAAAGACAATAAGTGACTGACCAACCAAACAACACAGAGCAGTCATATTTGAAATTTACAAAGCAAATAATTGCACCAAGAAGATTCTACTGTTACTCTTTAAATAACAATGATGGCATTACTGGTGGTCACTCCAGAAAGAATGCACTCTGTTAGGGTGCCTAGAACTTAAAACTTCCTTCCCATGCTTAAGCACAAAGTTATGATTTAATTCATAAATTATGTCACATTTTCACTGCATACTCTTCCTTCTTCCCCAGGTCAACACACATTATTTTTCATTTACTGGTTAAGACAATTCCTAAAGCCCTTTACAGGTCTTCATCATCTCTTTCTCTCCCTCTTAAATTTCAGTGTGTAAATATATGCAGATTTTAAAGCAACCTTTTGTTTATCCATGAGCGGAATAGGGGAAATGAGAAGAATCTAAAAGCTTTTTCACAGAAATGTCACCATTCTTTTGGATTTTTGGGGACATTTAGCACTACTGTGTGAATCTATATATAACTGCCAGCTGCAGATAGCTACACCATAACGGACATCTAACTGCTACATTGTCAAAACATTATTTGTTGTTTTATAGCAAAAGTTCATTTGTTAAGATATAACCACTCATTTCAGACCAACTATATCACAGTTTAATTTCAGATGGGGATTTTATATTAGTCATACACAGAACAATTCATCTGGAGAATCTGCCAGATCTTGTCACCTCTTCAACAGGACCGCTCCTAACTGGCTGTAGTGAGGAGTTTTGGACTCCCTATGGCTACTAAAATCGAAAAGTTGGCTTCCAGATTTCCTGTTAAAAGCAGACGTAAGTATACACTGCAGAACTGTAAGGAAACAGGAAGAGTGTGAAGCTGCAATACTTTTAATGTACTGTATACTTTTCTATAACACATTTCATTAGAACAGCAACCCCCAAAGTAGTTTATAATTTTTCCTAAAGCAGTTTACAATATTCTGATACGATTATAAATCTGAGCAGCAGTCATGGGCCATGAAGAAAGATGCAGCCAAGGTAACATATGCCATATGGTGTGTCTAATAGGGGCTTGATTTGCAAGTTTTTCACACCAGAGGTTGAAAATATTATCACTTGCTAATTGTTGCAGGTTGTGTTGCTACTAAAAGATTCAGCCACTTTAATCCTTGCCACCCTTCAGGGCATGTGGAGTAAAACACCCAGGATATTTAATTAGCCTTTTAAACAGTTGTTATCAGCTGAGGCGCCTGAATTCATATTTTAGTGCCTTATGGCCTCGCTCTGCTTCTTTCTCCTTCCTCTTCCTCCTTGAAAACCTTTTTCTAACAAGGACTCAAACGTCTTACAAGCAAAAAGGCCCTTTATAAAAAGGATGACACTGATTACTTTTGGATTAATTTTTAGATCCTCAAGCCCAATGCCTCTGCCCGTATGCAGAATGCGTTCTCTGTCATGGGTGTATTTTATTGCTGATTTTAAAAACATGTGTTGTAGAAAGTAGCAGAATAATAAGAAAAAGACACCCATCGGCACTAATTCTAAACTCCCATCTTCTGGCAGCTGGGCAGGTCCATTGCTCCTCAGGCCAGCTGGCAACTGTACATGGGAAACCCTGTCACTAGTAAGTTATCCTATAGTCTTTCATTAGTAATTCCATAACAGAGTACAGTCCAAGTGTTACCAATGACTGTCTCACTGAGGAGTTAAAAAACACACCTCCCATCAAATCAATAGAGGCTAGAATTCCTTTCATCTGACTGGATTCTGCATCCTAAATCTGATCAATGGACTGCTATGTTTCTTTATGTGTGTGAGTGTGTGAGTACATGCATTTGAGAAGTGACCATTTAAAGGAGCCTAGGAGATTGGCATGCCAGTTGGAAAACTTTGCCCAACATATCAAACCATACAGTCCATTCATTTCTTCTTCTTCATGGTGAAAAAGACTGCCAAATTAAGAAAACTGCAGGCATTAGGCCGGCCCTGTGTTAATTTGTTCCATAATCTAGCCGTTATCAAAATACATTTGTTTTCCATCATCAGGAACAAATGTTTAAAGAAAGATACATTTTTAATAAGGATGCCAGGTCTTGGGGGCACTTAATGCAGTTTGGGGGAATTGCTAAGCTTCCCTGAGCCTCACATGGGGGGCTGAATCTCAGGATGGGCAGGACTGAAGGGAAAAGTTTGATTTTTGTATATGAAGATGGGTCTAAAAGTTGAGGGATCCATTTTAGCTATTCCCAGCTGTACTGGAGTTCACCGCCCCAACTCCAACATGTTTTTTATATGTGTTGTGTTTCCACAGTGTTGTCATACTCAAAACCCTAGAGCAATGGAAAGCAAGTTCGGACACAGCCACTATGTATATATTCTTTGGCCCATCATGCCACTTGGAGCAAGACAGGGAGGGAAGTGCCAGTATTGTGACTCACAAGCCTTTGTGTTACAGAATTTGCTGTGGGCTTGCAATGAGCCTTGTTCAAGTCCCAGTAGTCAAGTAGGGCTTGGCAAAACTCCTTGTGCATCATGTGTGTTGTAGGCAAAGCTCTGTGGGTTGCACACCCTAGCAGGCAGCAAATACTGCAGCAACTGGATATAGTTTGTTACTTGTACAGCTGCCA
Organism: Pogona vitticeps; assembly: GCF_051106095.1. Classification (NCBI taxonomy): domain Eukaryota; kingdom Metazoa; phylum Chordata; class Lepidosauria; order Squamata; family Agamidae; genus Pogona; species Pogona vitticeps. The sequence continues at coordinate 302,933,831 of NC_135784.1, forward strand.
AAAAAGGAGGGTGGGTGGGAATTTTTGCCCCCAGCTCAAAGTTGCAATGCTATCTGGTTAATCCAGTTTTATCTGAATTTTGGTTCATTTATCTGGATTCTCTTTGTGTCCAATTCCCCAATTAGCTGACCCAGAAGAATCCCAACAACCTATTCCCAATGTTGTTCTGCCTCAGTTCTGTGACTCCTTGATTTTAAATTTTGGCCCTAAATCTCAGAGAATGGGATGCAGTGTGGCCAACCTGGAACTGCAATTCTTGACTGTGTAGACTGCCTTAAGCTAGCCAACAGTGTTTGGGCCACTTTGGCTCAGGAAAGATACAAGTAAAGTGGGGATGTAACAGTAAGATGGTACTCAGTGAGTTAAGTACCTGGCTGTGGAGCTGGAGGTTAGGAGTTTGATTCCTCACTATGCCTCCCATGAAAACAGCTAATGTGTGGCCTTGAGCAAGGTGAACAGTCCCAGGGCACCCCCCAGAAGGAGGGAATGGTGCACCATGTCTGTGTATTCCCTACTTAGAAAAGCCTGAAAAAGTTTACTGAAAAATCAGAATTTATTTGACAGCACATAACTTATTAAACTGACTGGATATTTCAGTGGTTTAGATATTTGTCTGTGGAGCCAGAGGTTGGGAGTTCAATTCCCCACTGTGCCTCTTAAGAGAAGACTTAGAATGTATGGCCTTGAGCAAGCTGCACAGTCGCAGGGTGGCCCCAGAAGAAGGGAATAATGCACAGTTTCTGAGTACATTCTCTACTTGGAATACCCTGAAAAGGGTTGCCATAATTCAGAATGGACTTGATGGCACAAAGTAGTGGCATTTAGAATTATATTTGATAAGGAAAAGGGTAGGAGGGAGACATTTCTCCCTAGAATCTGAGGCCATGCAATGAAGCTAAACAATAGGAGACCCAGGAAAGCCGCAAGGACAGTAATGAACAATTTTGAGAACCTTTGGGTTTCATTTTGAGATGCATAGTTTTTTGGAAATGTTCTCCTCACATCTCCACTTGGCTATACTGGCCAAAGGATTTCTGAGATGTGTTGCCCCCCCCCCCAAATGAAAATTTCCCAGCTCTAGCCATGAGAATCTCAAGGAAGTTTCCTACAAGTGTGTAAGCATCCTTTAGTCTCAGGAGACTATCATAATGTGCTCTGAATAAGGGTCTTGGAAAAGCATCTAGTGTGGCTGAGAAGGCCAATTTAAGAGTGACAATCCCTTCTACACTGAAGACAAATATAATCTGTCCCCTGTCCAACTCCCTGATTTGGCTGGTTTCAGGACTGCCTGTTTGCCTCAGCCTGCTGAACAAGCATCTCTTCAAATTGTGAGAGGCCGTGCTGTACTGCATGCCTCCAGGCTGAATGCTCAGATGTCAAGTTTGAGGTCCATTCCTAAGATCTATAGAGTCTATGTCCTGAGTACACACTGTACTGCAGTGTGTCCTGGACTCTTTGTGCAGGGCAGGAGAGGACCATCTCTTGAGGTCCATTCCTAAGGCTTTCAGATCCTGCTTGCAGATCTCCTTGTATCACAGCTGTGGTCTCCTTCTGGGGTGCTTTCCCTGCACTAATTCTCCATATAGGAGATCTTTCGGAATCCAACTGTCAGCCATTCTCACAACATGCCAACGTAGACTGTTGCAGTAATGTATAGATGCTAACAATTCCAGCTTGTTCCAGGACTCCACTATTTGGAACTTTGTCCTGCCAGGCGATACCAAAAATGTGTCGGAGATAATGTATACAGAATGTGTTCAGCTTCCTCTCCTGCTGTGCACAAAGGGTCCAGGACTCACTGCAGTACAGGAGTGTGCTCAGGACACAGGCTCTATAGACCTGGATCTTGGTGTATGCTGTCAACCTCTTATTAAGCCATACTCTCTTTGTGAGTCTAGAGAACATGGTAGCTGCTTTGCCAGTGCGTTTATCCAGCTCGACATCTAGGGAGAGAGTGTCAGAGATTGTTGAGCCGAGGTACACGAAACTGTGAAGAACCTCCAGTTCTTGTGTAGAGATGGTAATAGAAGGAGGTGAGTCCATGCCCTGGCCCATGACTTGTGTTTTCTTCAGGTTGATTTATTTATTTATTTATTTATTTTATATCCCGCCTATCTAGCCAACTCAGGACCACTCTAGGCGGCTAACAATCATCAAATAATAAAAATATACATATATAAGATAGCATACATAATTGTAAATCTGAAATCTTGGCAGGCCTTGCTAAAACGATTCATGAGTTGTTGGAGCTCTTCAGCAGAGTGGGCAGCAATGGATGCATCATTAGCAAAGAGGAAGTCCCATATGCATTTCAGTTGGACTTTGGTCTTCGCTCTCAATCTAGAGAGATTAAAGAGCTTTCCATCTGATCTAGTCCAGAGACAGACACCTTCTGTTGCAGTTCTAAAAGTGTGTTTCATCATGACAGCAAAAAAAGATCCCAAACAGAGTCCTTGCGAGGTTTCACTCCACTTCAGATGTCAAAGGGATCTGATGTTGAGCCATCAAAAACTACAGTGCCCTTCATTTCCTTATGAAAGGACCTGACGATGTTAAGGAGTCCTACAAGCAAGCCTTAGAGAACTGCTGGAGCTAGTGTTTGGGAGTTCGATTCCCCGCTGTGCCTCCTTGATAGGAGGTGGACCCTAAGGTCCTTTTCAGCTCTGCAGTTCTAAGATGATGATTGACAGCACCCAGCAGGACACATTTCAAGTCTTTTCCCTCGTTGGTGGGGACATTGCTCCCCTCATACAGTACTTCATACAGCTCCAGAGTGCTTTATTGATTAATCACCACGTTAATATTGTGACCGTTTCCCTCAGCAATGTGCATTTTCAAGCATTCTCCTCAGTTATACCGTTTAAAAGCCAAACGTCCCTTCCATCATCTCGTTCTTGGTAGGTCACACCTGGGCGTAACAAAGTTTTTTTAGTTTTGTGACAGGGAGTGGGTCTTTTTTTTTTTAATTTTGAGATAAAGGTAAGACGTTTATTTATTATTTTCCTTATTTGGTGAGAAGCCCAGGCGGGGCTTCGAACTATTTCCTCTCTGCTAACAAGCACAATTGCTCTGCGGAAGGTTACTCGAGCATCTCTGAGAGAGCGGAACAATCTAAACGGGCTTCCTCTGATTTTACTGCTCTACGGTTCAACGCAATGTTTTCCTGCCCGGTCTCATCACGACCCCCTCCCGTTGCCCTGGCTCAACCAACCCCAATAAACGAAAATGCGGGGGACAGGATTGGTTCAGCCAGCGGGCCTAATTGACGCAACGACCAATCTCATTCCCCTGAAGGCCAATCCGGCAAAATGTTCACACCCTCCTTTCCTTCCTCCTGCCCCCGTCGACGCGAGGCCCCTTGCCTCCCGCTGATTGGCCTTCCCGGCCGCCACCAATCGCTGCGAGCTGAAGGAGCAAACGAGAAGAGGAAGGAGGAGCGAAAGGGGAGGGGAAGGCCCAAGCATCCTAACCCCCGCCCCCTTTCTCCCGTCCGATCCACTCCATGCGTCGCTTTCCTCGTGACGGACCTGAGGAGTGGCCAATGCGCTTGCCCGCCGAGGCGCGGAGCGGAGGAAGGGCGGGGCGAGTCCGCCGCTCGGCAGCCAATGGCGGGCGTGGAGCGGTGAGTGGGGGGGCAGCCAGCGAGCGAACGAGCGAGGGTGGTAGAGGCGCAGCTCGGGGGGCGAGGAGGTTGGTTCCTGAGGTGGATGGCGGTTGGAGGGGTGGGGTGGGTGGGTGAGGGGGTCGACAGAGAGAGGAAGAAAGGTCCGGCCTGGTTGGGGGTGAGGAAAGGGACTCCGGGTGGGCTCCGGGAGGAGGGCACGCGGTCTAGGCCCCAGGCCTGCGCTGCGCGAGGGGGGTGGCTCCCTCGCTTTGTTGTGGTGGGAGGAGGAGGCGGTGCTGAGGCGGTGGGGGTGGGAGGCCTCCTCCGCGTGAGGAGGAGGAGGGGGGGAAGGGCGGCGGCGGTGGTTGTGATGTTGGAGGAGGGGAGGGGATCCGACCTCCTTACCTTCGGGGGTGTGGGGTTCTGAGGTAAAAGAGGGCTGATGAGAAGAGGAGAAGGAGGGGGCGGCGGCTGAGGGAAGGTCTTTGCTCACAATCCCCCCACCCCCTTTTTTGCTCTCGTCCAGGCTTGTTCCTGCATCTCTAAACAAGCCCCCCTCACCCTTCCCCTCACTTGGTTTTTTCTCTCTCAAGGAAGCGCGACGCTCCCCAGGTGTAAAACGCGCGTGGGATCGCCGCCTTCTCGCCTTTAAGCCCTCTCCGCGGGGGCTTCCCTCCCCCCCCCCCGAGGGGACGGGACTGAGTTGGGCTCGCGTGGGAAGGAAGGAAGGAAGGGGAAGAAAGCTCTGGAGCAACACAACAGCGGCGACATCTGCCAGCAGAGTAATCCTTGCAGAACGGGTCTAGGGGGGGTCGTGCATCGTGCAGTCTCGATCCCGAGGGACCTTTGCTTGGGAAGCAAGGCCCGGGGGAGTTGAAGTTTGGCGTTTGCTCCCGAGGAAGGGCGCCTGAGGGTTGCGGTGTTAAGGAGTGGGGTCCCATTGAGCAAGGTGTGATTTACTTCGGAGGAAGCTGGGCTGGGAGAGTAAGGTTGGTCGGTCTGTCTCCCCTCAAGTTAAGTGACAACCCTGTTGTGTGTTCCTGCCTATGGAATACTAATGTTGGGTATATCCCTGCATCTCTCCCTTGGTCTCAGTCAAGGGGAACTTTTTCCTGGGACTGTATGAGTGGTCCTCACCCGACCAGATAGGCGGGATATAAATCAAATAAATAAATAAAAATAACAGAGAGGGTGAGTGTTTTTAAGCCTGCAATCTGGGTATGCTTACCATACAGAGTGGAATTCTTTTGCAGTAAGCGTGCTTTGTATTGTAGTGTATATTTGCATTGTGTATTTGTTTCTCTTTTGCTAGAATCTGTGGAGAGAGAGAGAGGGAGGCATCACTGTCATTTCTGAAAATGGACCAAGGAGACAAACAGCCAGTGCCACCTACTTTTAAATAATAATGAGGCAAAAGGTGGCAAGACTACTAACTTTTGCTAAAAATGTAGTTGCCTGTGCATTTGTTAGTCAGATGTTGCCTTAAAAAAATTAGGAGGCAGATGGCCAAAACAAAGTGTTTGGGGTCAGTCTTTCCTCGTTTCTGTTGTCGTCTCCTACCCCCTAACAAAGTAGTGGTAGGTTGCAAGTTGATTTCTTTCTTTTTTTAAAAAAAAATGTATGGGTTAGTGGTGGTAATGACATGTTACATGTTGACTCTTGGATTCCCTTCAAAAGCTGCATCAACAGGTTTTCAGTGAATATTTTTATTGTCCCTGTCCCAGAAAGTTTTGGCATAGTCTGCAGCCACTGAACCAGTGGTTCTAGGGATGTTCGCAGTTAAATACCAAGGAAATTATTTGCACTAACTCCTAGTTCTTTTGCATTTTTTCAGTTCATTTTACAGTCCTCAGAACATAGTTTTTGTAAAAAAAAAATAGGTGGGGAAATCCTGTATTGTCTCTCAGAAAGGCATGTGCCTTTGATAAAGGGCATGTCGTTTTGTTTTGAGAAGCAGGATTCTTGAATTTGTTTTCACTGAATAAAGAGTAAAGCCTTTGAAAATACATTGCTCCAGTTGTCCTTACATCAGCATTCAGTACTTGGACACAGATGATTTGTACTGATCAACAGTTCTCAAATGGATTGCTGAAATTTTCTGCTAAGATGATGAAAAGTAAGCTGTCTTGTCTTGTTCACAGTTGTGCACATAGGATACCCAGTGAACACATGTGGGAGGTTGCAGGTATTATCTAGACTGCTGGTTCATGCACAAGAGTGTTTCTTAAGGCCAGATTAATGCTGAGTAGAGTAGATTGGTTCTGGTAATATAGGAAAAGCTGATTTTGTTTATAAAATGATAAACATTTCTGTAGAGTTAGGTTCTACTGTATGGCTTTAGGATGACTGAGTTGTGTACTTCAACCAGCAATACTTCCAGTTGCCATACTTGAGATTAAAAAACAGGCTTAGGGGCACCTGTTGTGATCAGGGATATGAACACGTTATTTGCTCAGGGCAAGTATCTGTTTGAAAGAATTGAAAAGATATATGGGGCAAGGAGTGCCATGATAAAAAAAGTGTGATTCACAGTAGTTGAGTGATGGGATAGAAATGATCTATAGTATTGAAATTTTAGTTTTCTATAGAAGTATTTTTAGGGTGTCTCAGGGTATAGTTCGCACAAGACAGCTTATGTAGGCAGTTATAAAGTGTAAAATATATTAAATATCAGTCTAGAACTAGTATGAAACAAAAGCTTGGAAAGCAAACATTCAACATCTAAAACTGTAAGTGGTTATTTGCTATGTTGTCAGTGGATACCAAGCATTTCTTCAGATTGGCTAAGCGTGGAAGTTCTGCAATAGGATCTATAGGCATCTACTTGTAGGTAGAAAACAACTATAAAATGGAGAAAAATATTCTTCTTTAGACAGGACATTGTAATGGTTGCTTTAATTTTGGAAATATCAGCTTCAAAGATGTTGAGCTGCATTCAAGCCCCAGGTTCTTCTGGCAATAGGTTTTCTCCTTCAGTGTCTTTCCCATTTATTTTTAGGTATTACAGCCCAAACTGTACATTTTTTGTTGTGTAAATGAAATATTTTAGCTTTTTAACGTTTTATGTGTGATATGATTTCTTGCTTTAGTACTTCTTCAGTGGTCATGCTTTTAATCGGTTTTTAGTGTCTTGTGGTCAGAATTGATGGCACACAAGTATCACCACCATCATCATCCCCTCACTCCTGGAATCAAATTTGAAGATACTTAATATTTGCCAATATGTTTCACACTTTCATTTTAGATCTCTACCTACATTTTCAGGGCTGTTTTCTTTTTACTAATTACCATAAACTTGGTTTGTCTCACATTCTTTACTTCCTTCATTGACTTTATTGTGTAAATTTGCAGACCAATTAAATTACCCCCTAATAGTGCTGTTTCATCTTCCTATTGTATACTTTTTAGAACCTCTCCATTGATATATTGTCATTTGAATCAAAAGTGCTTTTCTAATGCTGTTCATATAGTACACATTAAAAAGCACTGGCTAGAGTATGCATCCTTATCATATTTCCCAGTGTTGGTTTGTTGTATATGCAGAAGCCAAACAGCACAACATTCAGTCGCTTCTAGCTGGGTTAACATGTTTATACTAGAATTCTTGGATTCTAGTGCCTAGTGGCTTGGTGTGTGCAGGTGAATATCAGTGGGGATTCATTAATAACCAGCAAGAAGCTACTGAATGTCACCTCATTTGCCTTCTACAGGTGTAACAAAGCAACAGAATTTCAGCCAATGTGTCTTTAGAACTGTGCCATCTAATCTTAAGTTTTTGCTTCAACTTTCTGTTGACAGTCATATGAATATCTTTTGAATTTATTTATCAACAACTCCACCTGCTTAGTGAGTTAGACTTTGACATGCTTTCTCATAGTAAGGCAAACATTCGCGTCTACTACACTTTGTATCACAGCATCTCTTCCTAAAAATGCTGCTTCTCCATCCAAATTGTGTGTCTTCTGTTCTTCCTTCTCTGCACTTCTTTTAAATTTTGTCATGTATTATTTTAAAGAAAACCCTAGGATAAGTTATTAAACTTATTGTTCTACAAGAGTTGGTATTTTTTTAGGTTAATGTAATAAAGGTCCATCTCAACCAGATTTCAAGAATGATTCCTCTCTGTAGATTTGATTGAAAAAAATCCCTAGAACTTCTCAGCCATCACCATCATTGGTTAGCTCTTATACTTTTCCAAATATATGGCCCATTTCATGAACATGGCATTATTTTTTGTTAAGCAGTATTGCATTTTAGATCTCTGTATGTGTGATCTGGTGTTGAGTCCTGGTACACTAGATACTATTTTAATGGCAGACCTGTTCAATGTTTTTGCAGTTCTTAATTCAATAAAAATACGTAAGTATAGGCAGTGCAATACAACTGTACTGACACCTTGTCACAAATAACTACTCAAGTGAATACTCTGATTGCACAAACAGTGTGAAAGCTGGGTTTTCTTCTGAAGCTGTTGTACTTCATAGATTACTTACAAGAATTTAATTCATCCAGTAGAATCAGAATGGATTATCAGCACAATATTTGACAAGGTGGTGTTCGTTTGGAACATAATAGTGTATTTTAAACGGTGTTTTAATAAGATGAAGCTATTGGACTGTGATGTCTGTGTCCCCTCTAGAAAATATAAAGCTATCATGGTGTGCTAGATGTTCTAGGTATTTCAGATTTATAGTGGTCTTCCTAGAGAGGCTGCTGCTAGATTTTTGATGTAAACAGTTTATGGTGTTGTAAGTCTGTGGGTATTATAGATAAATAACTAGGAGAGAAATGAAAGATTTATTGTGAAATGAGTTGTCCCTAGTAAGAGTATAACTTGTTCTGTAAGTATTGCCATTCTCTTTAAAAGGTTTAATTACAATTTTATGCTTCTAGAGGTGTTGTTACTGCTGTGGTGCTTCTAGCCATAATGCAGAACAGTTTGTTCTGGATATTTGGATATTTGTCATCTGTTCAGTTTATATTACCAGCCATCTTAATGTTTTGGAGAAGAATAGAGCTGATGTTCATTTGTAACATACTGGTGTTTTTGCTAATGCATTCTCTTCCCACTGACCAGATGTTAGAGATGACAAACAAAAGGTAGTGGTGGGTTCTCATTCTACCTATGCTTTCTGTGAGTGTGTACAATTTTGAGTGAATTGGGAATAGCAGTTGACCTGCTACTTTGTGGAACTTGCTGCCATAATGCATCACCGGCAAATAAATATGATTATGAAAATTAGTTTTAATGGGCCAAGTTTCCAATAGCTAATTTTTCCCCCCAGAAAAGCTCTTTGATGGCTGGGGAGAATCTGAAACCCCCTGGCTCAGTGCATATTGGTCATGGTGCAGAAACCTCTGGGGCAGTCTGGGTACAGTGGACCCTCTATTTACAGAATTAATCTGTATTGGAATGGTGGTTGCAGGTTGAAAAGTCTGTAGGTCGAATATCCATTGACCTACAATGCATTGAAAACTGATTAATCCGTAACTGGCCGTTTTTAAAGCAATAAGCCTGAAAGGATAAATGCAGTAACTGGCCGTTTTTGTCCTGTTTTTGTTCCATTTTGGTTTTTTCCTGGTCTGTAGGTCGATTCTCCGGCTGCAAGCCAAACCTAAATTTTGCAGCCAGAGAAGTCTGTAACTCAAAGTCTGTAAGTCGAGGGTCCACTGTATTTCTGAAAAGCATGGAATGGGGAAGTGGAACAATTTTTTTCATACCTGTTTTGGCTTAGGCTACTCTTCTCTTTCTGACTATGTCAAAAACAGTGTGGAAATCATGCCTTCAGACATGAAACACATTATTTAAAGCAAAGAAAGAGGGTCCTTTTTTCATTTCCTGCTTGATGGGGCAGCAGTCGGATTGTAAGTCAGATCTTACAAGTCAAAAACAACATGAAGCTCTGTGTTTTTGAGCTTTAATATAACAAATAGTAATATATGGATAAAGTTGGAAATCTTTTGACATGTCCCTATATGATTTTGTAATTGATCACAGTAGTACAGATTGGAAGAAAAGAAATATCTTGGTGTTCTTATGTTTGCTAAGAATATGTTCATGTCAATGGAAAGGAATGGAAGCTAAGGCTGTTTGTGTTTCTTATTTGCTGAGTAGATTATTTCATAAAGAAAGGCAGCACTATTGCAAGATCACACTGAGAAACTTCCTATTTAAGCAAGTGGGCCTCTTGAGGGAAATATTTTGCTCTCTGTTTGAAGGCAGTACAGAAGCTAAAAGCAGGAATGATAGTCTTTGTCATGAAGGGAAAGGAAGCCTATTTTTGTGTACTGTATTTTGGGTCATGTAGAGATGATGCCACAGAACAAGAGGTAAAACAACTCTGAGCAACTAGATAATAAGAGTGCTTGATCACTTGTTTTGTGTGGTTTGTGTAGTTACCGTGCTGTCCATTTTTAAGTATCATGTTTCTGCCTGTAGAGCTTAGTGTTATACAACTGAATAACTGGTGGTTATATTACATCTGAGTGAGTAGAGGGAATGTTCTCTCATATACAGTACAATGTTATATTGGAAGTTGCCATTCAATGAGCTTGGCATTAGGTGTAGAATAAGACTACTCTATAGGACACATAACTGACTTGTGGAGATCTCTACAGCAGAATGTGAGGGTTACTAGTTTAAATGGCTTTTGATAGATTCAAGACTCTTGAACGGTGAAAGCTGAACTGTATTTATGTGTCCCTAACTTGTTTGTGAACTTCCAGAAGCCTATGTCAGGCTTTGAGTAGACAAGAGTGGCAGACCTTTGTTTTGTTTTGTGATTCAGTTCTTAAACTTGTGTTTGTAGTATCTGTGGGGTTTTAAATGTAGTCACCTCCGTGTGTCTGTGGAGGGAAACAAGATTTAAAAGCAAAGATAGAATTGACTGTATGTGTGGCTACCCCAGTGTGTCCACTGAAATTGTGACGAAAAATACCGCTGCTGTTTGCTTGAAACTGATGCTGTAGTGTCTGTCTGAGGTGCTGTGTGATCATGTAAGTACTGTGAGCTAACCAGCCAGGATACCAAACTATTGTTTGCTCTTTCTTTCAGTAGCTGGGAAGAGCCATAGTACCTGAACTGGAATGAAGCAGGAAACAGTAGTTTGGTCATATGTGAAGGTAGAAGCCTTTACTGTCCGCTCAGATAAGAGAGGAGGAGGATAACTCCCTGAGCCCAAGGCTTGTCACAACCCATTCATGATGGGTTTGGTTATACTTTCTGGTTTGTTCATCTGAATCAGGCTATTGTGTAAATATCTGTGATTTTAAAAATGCAGTTGGAGACTGCCGTTCTAATCAGTAAGATGGTTCCTGGTGGAAAGCGTGCATCAGGTAATTTGAATTAAATACTCACACTTCTAATAATATATATTTTCAGACAAAATGGCTGTATGCACTATGAGCTTTATCCATTTTCCAGCATTATTTGCCTATTCTGTAGTTTGGCAGTGTGTTGATTTATGTCTTCAGCAGTTATTCAGATGTTAGGAAGTCATTGGAGGGCTTGCGGAGCTGCATTTATCCTTTCAGGCTTATTGCTTTAAAGCTATTAATGTGTACTGAATTATGATGTAAAAATTAACCTTGTTTGTATATGGCAGTGTATTCTGAAGCCTAGACTTAAAAATACTTGTAAGGGAAGACATGATAGGCAAATAGTACGAAAAGGCAATAGACACAGCAGTGTTTATGAATGTCATTTATGTCATGGGTGGGGAAGAGGGATGGGAGCTCTTTTGTGAATTACAGGAGCAAAGCTTCCCTAAAAACAAACAAACAGACACACACACACACACACACACACACGGCTTCAGGGTTGTAGTAACCTGGTTTACTGAAGAAACAGATAAGATAAGCTGTAGTTATATCTACATATTTAGCCTGAAATAACTGTGATATAGTTTCTATATCATCGGTTTGGAATCTGGAGCATTAGCTGGTAGATGGCCCTTATTTGCAGTCAGGTTTCTAGTTTTAGTCTGCACCTTATTTTTTCCCCTTTGCTATTGAAGTCCATCATTGAATATATGAACTGTAACTCACCTGCTGTTTTTTCATTCTTTGAGCAGTAACCCCACTACTCTTCTAGTCTTCTTTGCTTTTCTCTCTTAAGAGGTAATGAGTTAATGATCATCCTGTAATTCTTAGATTAGTGGAACTAAGGAATATTTAAAAAGTCATAAAGCAGTTTTGTTATCCAGGAGAGATTGTAAAATGTCTTTTAGTATGGACGAGATAAGGCAGAAGCTGTTGGACATACTATTGTCAGTTAAATTGTAACCTAGACGTGAATTATTACTTTGTCCTTTTTGCAATGTTGTGGATATGCTCTTTAAAACGTATGGCAGAATTCTGCAGTGCCAGTTTAGTCAATTTTCAAAATATAAATCTTTTTTTGGGCTTCCTCTTCCACTTTTGGAAAAATGGTGTCTTGGTCATGTATTCATGTTTGTTCTTTGAATATCACATAAACACAGAATGCCACTAAATTAAGAAAATTTGACTTTTTTGGATGTTTGGGTATTGTATAAACAATGGTTTTCAGATGCACACTACACTGTTTTAGTGAATTATACATGTACATTTTATAATTGGAAAATTACTTTGATTTCCTAAGTATTTAGTATCTTGATTTGCTGAGTGAGCTGTAAATGTTGCTTTTCAAATTGTATTTAATTATTTCTACTGAAGGCACCAAACAATATCTACGCTTACTCTGTTAGAGTATTTGTACTTGTTGATTTGTTAAATTGAATTGTTGCCGGTCATGAGATAGGATTAGTTGTACTGTGGAGCAGAAAGTAGTTTTGGTATTTGTGATCTCTGATATGCAACAAGAAACTGAGGTGCCTCAACATTCAAATGTACACTTTAACATTGTGTTTTGAAGCAAATTGTTAACTCTCATTCTTGATTCATGGATATATGATCAGAATTGTGATGGTTCACAAAAGATGAGGAGGTTAAAGTGGTCAGCTAGGGTTTTTTAAGGGCAGATGGATGATGGTACTAAAGACAGCTTGAACAACTTTAAAATGGCTAATAAAACTCTCACTGTCACGCTATTTTCTATTTATGCCATTCTGTTTTCATTTTGTGGGCAGGTTCTAGCTGTGGTCTGAACAGCTAGATGGTGGTTTAAGGCCAGTATTGAAGGGATCTGTTTACTTTATTTTCGAGGCCATCCTTTTTCCAAGGGATTGCAGTGGGTAATGAATTCCACAGAATAAAGGGCTTTTTTTTGGCTCAAAGGCTTAGAGTGTAAAGATAGAAGAAAGGAAGGAGAAGAAACAAAGGATAAAGATAAATATGAACCTAGCTCATGTACTTCCCAAAGAAATTAATTAAACAAACTAATCCCACCGTCTCCAGCATACATAATCTGATTCAAATCTAAAAAAAACTGTGCGCTGTTTGCAGTAAGTTCTGTTGAACTTCATAAGAGTGATTGCCTTTGTCCATTGGCCGTATTGCTGAGACGGGGGAAAGTTAAAAGTCCAACATGTAGTTATCCAGGATGATCTAGAGCAGGGGTCTCCAAACTCCATCCACCCTTGCATGTGCATGCACACAGGCTGAAGGGAACATGCTGGATAAAACAGCACGGTGGGCCGTAGTTTGGAGACCCCTGATCTAGAGATTGCTCTGGTAAATGTAAAGATATGGCAAAAGGATTCCTATCTTTACTCCATCCCAGTCTTCTGTCATATATGACTCCAGCGTGCCTTGTCTGTGAACTCTTTGGAAGCTTCTAAGGTGCAAGAGGTCTCTTCCCAGAGTTTTAAATTTTTTTTCTTAGAAATCTGTTTCTAATATTTGATAAAATCTGATATCCTGTTCACAGAATGCCAGACGGCTGTGGCAGGCTGGGGAGGTGATCAAAGCAACTTCTGTAAGTGGAGTTCTGTGGTCATAAGTATTGACCGGGATACTAAGCCAGAATTTCTGGGTAGAATAATACATTTATTGGACCAGGCAAAAAGATGTAAATCTTGGGTTTAATAAAGATAATACAAAACATGGGCCAAATGCAGTGCTCATTGTTTCTGGAACCGAACCGATGGCTAAGCAAGATGGAATTTGGCAATTCTATATGAGACAGAAGAGATGATCATAGCAGTTACACTGTAGTTTCTTCTCTCTCTTTTCTCAAAAGCTTGTATCTGTCCCCTGTAAATCTGTCAGCTGCCATGGGTGAGGCACACAAACCTGTTTGTAGGCTTCAAGCAGTCTTTACCTCAGCAAAATAGGAGATCACATGTTGGCATTGTGCGATGTAACAAATAACAAAAACAGTTTCAATCTAATTGATAGTTATAACTAGTAGTTTGATAAGAAAGAATCTTCACTCACAAAAATATACTGTATACGTACTGTATATACTATCCCAAGAATGCCATACCATTAGAAAGTGGGCACATTTCTATAGTTCCCCACCTGGACAAGTTCAGTACACAAAGGATTTTTGTGATTTTAAAAAAGGAAAAAAAAATGAAAGAGGCTAGTTTCTTTGTTTTCATGTTGTTTACCAAAGAAAGCCTCTGAAAAATGAATAATTTGAAATAACAAAAAGATAATTATTTGAAAGTTTTATATTTCCCTCTTTTATTTAATGATTCTTTCACCCCTGTCAAATTACCGAAGAAATTTTCATCCAGTAGTACAGTATAATGAAGGAGGCTGCCAGCAGCTAATCAGAACATCCAGGAGGGGTGTAGAAGAAAGTTGGAATCTGTAGAAAGGGCTGATTTGGTGGAAACCCAGTGAAGCGTGATCTTTCATTGTGTCAGTTGTTCCTTGCGGATGTCTGAACTCTTGGCACCCTCTGTATTTGATTGTGCTGCCTGGCTGTTTGGTCTCCATCTTGGATCCTTTTCTCTTGTGCTTTTTCTTCCTTGGATGTTTTTAGGGTGGATCTGATTGAAATCAAATTGATTTAAATCATAATTTAAATGTTGAAAAATCAGATTTTTGACAATTCAAATTAGCAAATCATTTTTTAAAATTTAAAATATGATTTAAATCAATTTTTTTAAATATTGATTTTAATCTGCCATGCTAATTTTTTAGATCCCTTCCCCCAATTTCTCTAGGGATTTCTCCCCTCTTTTGACTTTTCCTTTCTTTGATTATTTTTGGTCCTTGCCTTCAGTTCCCTACTGGAAAAGAGAAGAAAATACATAAAGTAGTGAGAGACAAAGACATTTTCTGCTGTTCTAGTACTTCTGATTTGAGGCTTTGATTGTATTTTTGCCTTTGCTTGCTTGCTTTTTTTGGGGGGGGGCGGGACTGTATGGTTTAAAAATTTTGCAATTCCCCCCCCCTTGCTCTCTCTCTCTCTCTGTGTGTGCACGCGTGTGCACTTTCCCTGTTTGATTGGATTTTTAAAAACATTCTTAATTGGTTAATTTACAGTGTTTTTATTAATTTAAAGGTGCATATTTTGCTGGTTCTGGGTAGTGGTGATTGTTAGTTATACTGTTGGTTTGCTTTTAGAGTAGATTGATTCTCTGTTGTCTTTCCTTGCTTTTTTGAGTAGTTTGTGAGTTTTTGTGCCATAAAACGCGAATGAAGAAAAATGAAATGTGACTATGAACATGACAGTGAAAGAGGAATTCCTGAAAACTCCTGAAACAAAAATAAAACATTCTCTGGGCACATCTTTATTCACCATACTGGGAAGGGAATGGCAAGCTCTGTTTCTTTTACATATGGACAATGACTGTTTTGCAGAAGAGATGTTGCCAGTCACGTACAGGTTCTGATATGAGCAGAAATCTCAATTTGCATGGGATTTTTTTACCCCCTTGTATAGAATGGAAGGTAATAACACAACTATAGATCAGAGATCATATCCTACATGTAGCTGTACAGAATCCTCAGGTTTAAGTAATATAGTCTTACCTGGTTTAAAGAGACAGGAGGTACATGCTGTGACCAGTCCCAGTAGTTGAGGTTCCCCTAAACCTTAGATTTTGGGGTTTGCTTTTATAATTCAGTGGTTAGATATCTGGCTGCAGAGCCAGAGGTTGGGAGTTTTGACTCCCCATTGAGCCAGCCTGTGTGGCCTTGGTCAAGTGTACAGGATGACCTCAGAGGAAGGGAATGATAAACTACTTCTGAGTATTCTCTATCAGGAAGGAGGAGAAAAAAAATTAAAATTAACAGCATCTGGGAGAATCAGTTGTTGAAGGCAGGTTCAAATTATTCTTTTTTCGCCAGTTTCCTGAACATAAGGAGGGAAGGAGCCTGGCACATCTCAGCCATTCAGTTATCCTGGAGACTAGAGGCCACCATCAATAAGGCTTGATACTTTGTTACGTTTTTGGCTTCCCTTGGTGTGGTTGCTTTTAGCACAGACTAACGACTGATTTCTGTTCTGACAAGTATTTTGCTCCTAAACTGTTAAGGGCTTTATAAATCATAATCAATGTCCCCTCCAATTTTCTAGAGTGCTGTGAGGGATTTCCTCCTCTTGTAAGAAGGCTCTACCGGGAAACAAATGAATGGCAACACTCAGCTGCGCCCACCCGCTTACCCACACAGCTTAGAGAGAACATTGGTCATAGCCAGGGCTTGAAAATTTTTAGAATGTCTCACCAGTCAGTCAAAAATTCCACCAGTAAGCATGACCAGACTATAGCCTTGCAGTTTATCTTAACAAATTTAAACTAGCCACTTGTTCACTTTTATTTCTTCCTAACAATGCGTACAAACCCAAAAATAAATTGTATTATGTACACGGTATTTGCCTGTGTCTTCTGTGTGGAAGAAAGGAGGTGTATAAATATTTTAAATTAAACAATAAATAAATTAATAAGTAGATTTCAGTGCAGTTCACCAGCGGTGGAAACGTAGGGAGCTGGCTTCGTCACTCGTATGCCTTTAAAATCTTTTTTTCCTATTGTTCTTTGTCTTTTCCTTTGCCTTATGCTTTTCAGTTTGCTTGGTTGAGGGTGAGGGAATTTGAATTTCCCACTGTTTCCTGCCTTGGACTGCAGTTCCCAGAAGCCTTCACCGCCAACTGTGCTGATTCCCAATCTAGGCTCCCCACAGGTGTTTTTAGACTGCAATTTCTAGAAGCTTTCACCATCAGCTGTGCTGATTCCCAATCTAGGGTCCCCCAGGTGTTCTACTGCGATTCCCAGAAGTCTTCGTCAGCTGTCGGCCAATACAAGAACCAGTCCAGGGACACCTGGGTTACCCAAGATTGGGAATCACTGATTTATACCCTCAGAGTTGGGTTGCTTTATTACCTGCGTGCTTTGGGGTCATGCAGCTTGTATTTTGAATGCCTTTCTTTTTTTATATATAATTTTATTTTATTTTTTACATAAAGGGTGACATAGGAACATGGGGGTTAGGGTTTGTGAGGGAAGGGGATTTGTGAGGGAGAGGGGAAATCATAGCATACTAATATCCAATCTATACCTATTGCCATATCAAATCCAAAATCATTCTATTTACTCTTTTCTGCCTTATGTATAAGGTTCTCATTTCACTATATATATTCAGCTACTACCTGTTAATTCAGTCCATTTATAAAATAAGTCCCATCTTTCTGTTGCCCTTTGCAAGGATTGGTCCTTCATAACTTCCGATAAGATGTCTATTTCGGCTATTTCCCGTATCTTTTCCATCAGATCTTCTTGTTCCGGCACCGTCGTACTTTTCCAATTTCAATGCCTTTCTTTTGAATGTCTCCAGCCCCCCCCCCCCCAAAAAAAAAAACCCTGAAAGCAAAAGCGCCCGGCCTCCTAAGGAGCCATGGTTTGTTTGTTTGTTTGTTTGTTTGTTTATTTATTTATTTATTTATTTATTGCATTTATATGCCGCCCATCTAGACATTGTCTCCCACCTCAGAATGTGTCCTCGTTCGGTTGAAATTGGGAGCAGGGACTCTCCATATTCTCCAGCATGGGACTACTCTACATTCTCCTGCAGCGCTATATCTATCTCAGTCCAGTCCATTATTAACACTAAGCAGGGCTCAAGGAGCTATATAGAGTCACCTGCAGATGAAGTAAAGGAGAGATAGAGCTGCATGTCTCTTAGCATACTGGTGACAATAAGCCTCAAATATCTGTATGACTTCTCCCTGTGCCTTCATGTAGATGTTAAATAGCATTAGGGAGATGGTCAATGGCTGTGAGAACTTGTAACAGAAGTCCCAAGGGGTGGAGATGGCATCTTTAAACTGTACCATAAGAACGTAAGAGGAGCCCTGCTGGATCAGGCCAAAGGCCCATCTAGTCCAGCTTTCTGTATCTCATAGTGGCCCCACCAGATGCCTCTGGGAGCCCACCAGACCTCTACCTGTCTCCTGATCTATCCCCCCTGCATCTGGCATTTTGAGGTACCTTCCTTCTAAGCCTGAAGATGATACATTCCTACCATGGCTTGTAACCTGCGATGGGCTTTTCCTCCAGAAATCTGTCCAGTACCCTTTTAAAGGCATCTAGGCAAGGTGCCATCACCACATCCTGTAGCAAGGAGTTCCGCAGACTAACAACACTCTGAGTAAAGAAATACTTTCTTTTGTCTGTTCTCACTCTTCCAGCATTCAATGTGAGTGGATGTCCCCTGGTTCTAGTATTGCGTGAGAGGGAAAAGAGCTTCCCTCTATCCACTTTATCCATCCTCTGCATAATTTTATATGTTTCAGTCAGGTCCCCCCTCAAGCACCTTTTCTCTAGACTCCAGAGCCCCAAATGCTGTAGCTTTCCCTCATAAGGGAGGTGCCCCAGCCCAGTCATCATTTTAGTCACTCTCTTCTGCACCTTTTCCAGTTCCACTATGTCTTTTTTGAGGTGCAGTGACCAGAACTCTATGCAGTACCATCTGGGATCAGCCCTTAAGAAAGAATGGGAAGCAGTGGAGAACAGAGCTCCTGACCCCTAAACTCAGTAATCTTCCCAGAAGGATACCATGATGGATGGCATCTAGGGCCACAGAAAGATCCAAGAGGACCAACAGGACAACACTCTCCCTGTCTTCATCCCTTAGGAGATTGTCTTGCAGAGTGATTAATGCTGGCCTAAGCCCTGATTGTAATGAATCCAGATTATCAGTTTCTTCAAAGAATGCCTGCAAGTGGTCAGCTACTATCCTCTCAATTAAATTTCCCAAAAATGAAATATTTGAGACTTGCCAGTAGTTGTTTAAATATAGTTTCTTTTACCCAGAAAGGCACATGGTCTTGAAGCATTGATGACTTGGGTGGCCCATTTTACTGTCCTTGGCAGATTTTAATAGCAAAGTTAAGCAAGAGTCTAAAAAAGAGGTAGTAGCTTTATAGCATGCAAGTGCCTTACCAACTGTAATCAATCCAATAAAACCTAACTAGATGATGTGGTGGACATCTCAGTCTGATCTGCTGGGCTAAATAAGGAATCAGGGTCCTGACAGATGCATTCAATCTTAGATCTGAGTTAGTTTGCCAGTTGGTTGCAGTTCTTTGTACTTGGTTGCAGTATTCATATTTGTAAGTTGAAAAAGTTCAAAAAAGTTCCAGTTGTTGATTGGAGTCTGTGTTAATCAATTTGGTGTTGTAGCCTCTTTTTGCTGCTTAAGTACATTACAATATTTGCCAAACATATCTCTGCCTGCATTCAGGGAGATGCATTCCGAGGGAGGATTCCTCCATCTGGTCTCTAGCCATCTTCTTAATTACTTCATTGTCCTCAACTCTTCTGTAAACCATGGTGAGGGGCGGGATCTGCAATGAAGAGGGTATATAGGTCTACTGTCCTGGTCATCTCTATCTACCAGTGAATGACCTGGCCTTCAGCAAAAGTGCCAGTGAGGTCAGCTGGAATACCCCAAAGACATTCTGGAAACCAGTTAAATCCATCAGTCTTCAGAGATGGACCATCCTAATAGGTCCATTTAACCCACAGAGGAGCACCATTGTACAAAGTCTAAATCTCAGCAGCTGATAATCTGACCATGACAGGGTGGAAGATCATCTTTTTGCTCACACCAGGAACAAGGTGTGCCCTGCCACATGTATAAGACCCGTGACATGTTGGGATAGTCCCAGGTGTCTGTGAATTCCAAAGTTCCAGCAACATATATTTCCACATGAATGTTAAAAGTCCCCAGAAAAAAAGTATGAGGGACCTCAACGGTGCACCTGAGATGAGTTCCGTCAGCCTTGGCAGGGAAGGTTGGGTCACAGGAGGCATGGTACAACAGTGGGATTTCCACTGGTCTAACATCAAATAAAGGCACTCCTGAGCCTCTATGGGTAGAGATCATGTTGCCTTTAATAGATTTCCTATGAACTGTGGCAACTCACCCTCCCTGCCCCTCTGATCTGTCATGGTGCCAGATGGAATGTCCTAGGGGGCATATCTTGGGAAAGGTGACCCCATCTTCCACTCTCATTCAGGTTTTGGTTATACAAATCAGGTCCATCTTTTCATTTACTATAAGATCACAAGTTAAGATTTATTTTGGACCAGCCTGGCATTTTGCAGCAGTAGGAGCAGGTCAGCTGGTAAGGTTACCTGCTGAGAGGGGGATCAAAGCATGGGGCAGATATTAAGCATCTGGGACACATTGTCCTCTAATGGCCTGTCCTCCTTCCAGCATCATAACTCCCATTATCCATTATCACTGATGCATCCCTATTCCTGATAACTTCATCCATGATTAGCTAACAGCTGGCACTTCCCCCTCCCTCCATCCCTCAGTGGCAAAGTTTATCAATCGTAAGTCCCCTACACATTCAAAAGTACAAAAATAAAGCAACAAACATGTAACTATATATCTTAGTTAGACATGTCAGATTGACTCTAGTTCAGTTGTAGTCATTAAAACTAAATTAATTGAAAAAATTTATAATGAAATAAATTGAAGAATTAACCTAATTAATAACTGTCGCTTCTCCCTGCTAAACTAAACTAGTCCACTCCAATCAGAAAATATTATACCTCATTTAGAGAGTAGTGTCATCTAGTGATCCTCCTTTTCCATATCTAGTAGCTAACTGTAACTGATTGAGTAATACTCTAATTATGAATATATATTCTTTTGTACCAGTTAGAGAGTGCCTTTTTCTGAGAGAACTCAAGAGTGAATCTCAGTAATTACTAGAAGTTATTGTCTCCTTGAATATTTTTTATGTGGTGGGCTATGGTAGACAAAAATATTTATCAAAACTAATTCTAATGCTTTTTAGGATGATCATGAGCACCACGTTTTCTAAAATTTGGAAGTGTTTTATTGTATATTACCATAATTAAGGTAAATAATTAAAAACTTACTCTGCAGCTTTTAATGTAGTATATTGTCTCTTGCTGAGTTCTGTCAGATATATATTTGCACTTATAACAAGTGAGTAATAATGTATTTGGGAAGTAAATAAGCAGTTGGGAACTTTGATTTAAATAGCAATGTACTGTACACTTATTTCTTAGTAATGTACATTTCCT
This sequence comes from Pogona vitticeps, assembly GCF_051106095.1. NCBI lineage: Eukaryota > Metazoa > Chordata > Lepidosauria > Squamata > Agamidae > Pogona > Pogona vitticeps. The sequence goes on from NC_135784.1 coordinate 302,954,876, forward strand.
TAGTTACTTAAATCATAGCTATTCTGTTACAATTGGTAAATGAAACTCCAAGATCGTACTGCAAAGTATACTTCTGATAGTTTTTCTCATTATTATAATATAATAATAGATTTCTAGTGGATGTTTGATATGGATTGTTTTACAAAGGTTGCAAAGTTTTAGCAAATTGTCCTATCAAAATCACATGGAATCACTTTAAAATGCATGGAATTGAGCTTCATGTCCTTCTGGCATCAGTTGAAGCACCTTGAGCAGGTAGATGTGAGATTGAATTGGTGGAAACTAATGTAAATGCTCACTCTTCAGATATGTGGATACCAGTTTTTAAGGGAGAGAAATAGGGAGTTAATGTGTGACATAACATTTTACAGACTACAGTATATTGCATCATTTTGATGATACCAAAGTGAATATTGGACATAAAAATATATTCACTATAGTATAGCTTGAATCTAGTAATAGTCCCCATAGATATAGACTATTAATAATTGTTGTAAAATTAACGGAAAAATAGGATATTTGTTACAATGGGGGCAAAACTGGATCATATATGTCTAAAATTGTTACCTGCAACCATCTGTGCAGCCATTACTGTTTGAAGGTTTCTTTGATGTCAAGCTTATGAGACACCTTAATATAGAGTAAAATATTATGTTTTTCCTTAACCTTTCTAATGGATTTTCTTTTTCCATAGGTTGTAAAAATAAATTATTGTATAAATTGTATTACACCTGGGCCATGTCATCTATATTGCCATTTACCCCACCTGTGGTGAAGAGACTGTTAGGGTGGAAGAAGTCTGCCAGTGGCTCAGGAGGTGCAGGTGGAGGCGAACAAAATGGTCAAGAAGAAAAGTGGTGTGAGAAAGCAGTGAAGAGTTTGGTCAAGAAGCTCAAGAAGACAGGACAACTGGATGAGCTGGAGAAAGCAATCACAACTCAGAACTGCAATACAAAATGTGTTACGATACCAAGGTAAGAACTCGCTAAAGCAGAAACTGAATTTGAATTCATGTTGAATCTACTAAATGTATATATTGTAAAAAAACTTCAGTGATGCTCGTAAAGGTCCTGAATACTATATTAGATAGGTTTACCTTTGTTATTGAAACACCTGCTTCATTTTAATTCATTTGACAAAGTTTGCTGATGCTGCACAGTGAGATCTTTACAGCACAATGGTTGACTAGATTTTTCTGTATTTCAAAGTATCTGTAACAGCTAGACTGTAATAGTGCATTACAGAATAATTGCTGTTACAGCCTGTGGTACTTAAGCCTATCATCTGCCACTTTCTGTTCCTAGAAAGGTATACTGAACTTTTTTTTTCCTGGTCATTGCTTTAGTTTGCTAATTGTACAAAAAATGTTGCCCTACATTTCTGAGCATTGGCATTACATTAGTTATATAAGCCCTATGTTTACTGTTAGAACCAGTCATAACTTACCAACTTCAGTTGCAGAACTTCTTATCCTGTGCTTTGGATTTCAGGAAAATATAGCTTGTTTCTTTTAATTCTCTCAACAATGACCAGAGAGCGAGGCTGTGTATGTGGTGAATGGGGCAGTGTTCCTATGCTAGAATGGGGGCTGTCTTCTTGAAACATAAGCTTTTCTTACAGAACAGTGCTCCTTCAGGCAAATTGGCCTTGAAAAAAAAAGACAAGTCATGTATGCAGTGACTGAAGAAGGTAACATAACTAAGAAGATGATCCAGTAACAGTCAAGAAGGTTATAAAAGACAAAAGATGGTTTACAAGTTATCAGTCGTGATAAATAAAGAACTGAAAACAAGGAAATGTACATATAAACCTACACAAAAGCAAAGAGATGAAGTTAGGAGAAGCTACAAAAGAAAATACTGTACATTTTAAAAAAAAAAGCATTGGAAGTAGGGAACCAGTGAGCTTTCAGGATGATGAAAGCAATAAAGGACCATTCATGGGGCATTTTTATTGATTTATGACCTTTGCATTCTTCCTGGAACAAACTGTGTGGCCTACAAAAGGCAATATAAAAATGGTCAATAAAGGGATAGTTCAGAGACAGGTCGATATCCTGTTCCGTATAGGCAGACGGATAATTCTCCTACTGCGGACCTACCATGATCTGGGGCTTGGCCATTGCCCCTGTTCAGTGGTGGCTTCATGTCTCCTGCTGGAGAGAGGCATGCTGCCTTACTGCTCTGTCTGTGCTTTTAGTTAGTGCCATTTCATGGGCCCCATAGACACTGCCTCTTTGCTGGCTTTGTTCTCCCATTTTTAGGTAAAACCTATTTAATAGAGAAGGAAGAGGGGGAGGGCGGTGATGAAGGCAAAGCAGAAAAAGAGAAAAGGAAGTAGTCCTGCTGCTGCCTGAGCAGAGAAAGGGAGCTGGAGGCAGTCATGTTGCAAAGGCTTGTGGACGCTGTGCTTCATGCAAGGGGTACATAATGCCTCCTTTACCAAGTCCAGGAGAAAACCAGCAGCAGGGATAACTAATAGTGGTCTGTGTGGACTGGGCTAAGACAAGCCGTATGATAAATCAGAATTCTGTTTTACCTGGAATGAGCAAGCTTGCTAGTCACACTGTCTCATTTTATCTGATTTCCCCACCAATGGAAGACGCTATATAAAGTAAGGCTTGTCTGTGATTTGTTCAGCATTATAACTAAATCAAGATGGTTGGCTTATTGTTCTGACAAGCAAAATGATAAACCGCCTGAGATTCTGATGCAGATTTAGTGCTAAACAAGCTGGATTGTACTTTCCTGTTTTATTTTAAGTTTTTTTTCTGGCGTGGTTACTTTTTCTGATTTAACAATATATCTGAACTGACCCTGCATTAAAGTTGTACTAAAGCAGTTTGTAGATGGTGGCATAACCTAGTATGAGATACATGACCTAAGAATTTCAGGAGGCTGGCAGGTGATCCATGTCACAGTATTGTGGTTGCATACTCAGAAAAAGGAAGCTTGTGGATATCATAGAAAGACTAAGCTTGCAGTATAGATTAACTGTGGCCTAAATGAAAGCTGGAAAGTTGCAGTAGTTATTTCAACAGGAGCTCAAGTGCTGTTTGGGTAGATAAGACAGCAGGTGTTAAAGTGCAGTGCTGTAGTTTGGTTAGTATGCTTAGGCTGCTTCCTTTCTAGATCACAAATAATATACAAAAGGATTCAGAACAAAGCTTACCCATGCAAGTACGTTTTTTATAATTGTTTGAAATGAATGTGGCCCAGAGTGTATCACTACTGTACAAGAGAGAAGCATTAGTAGATTTACCCTGAAGGGATATGAAAAATCCTAAGGTAGACCCTTCACCCCCGGTACTATAGAGTTTGTTAATCTGAGAGAAAGCTCAAAATTGAGTTGGGGTGGGAAGATAATATAATGTAGTTCAGACACAAAAAGAAGAGGGAAATAGGTATATAGAAATGAAACGTTTATTTGTCCAGGTAAGTCTTTTTCTGATTAACACAGATAAGCTATTTTAAACCACAGCAGACGTGAAAATTTACCAGAGATATTATAGGATAAAAAAATTGAAATCCAGGATTTTAATGTGATGGAATTTGTGTTCACCTCATTCTCAGGACAAGATTAGCCAAGTGGAAATTGAAAATCTACTGAAGTAGTAAATGTATACAGAAATACTTCATACTGCAAAATTTTGTTGTTACTTGTGCCTTCTAATATGGAGTTTGGTTGTTGCACAGTTGTACTGTTGAAATATTGTGCAGGAGGGAGCTTTTGGCAGATTTGGGGTAGTTCTTTGGCTTGAAGAAGCTCAGCAATACTACCTCCTCCTCCCCTCCCATATAAGTGAGGGTTGAGTAAGAAAATTGACATTTGAGTGAGAGGGGAAAATAGAACACTGTGGCTAAGAAGGAAAGAGAGAGGGATATATATACAAAGAGATAGAAAGTAGTGGACTATATTGGATGGTCACTTACTGATTCATATAGACAGAGCAATTATTTTCACTCCTGGTAGAATTTAGAAAGCGCTACCCATAGACATTAGTGGAGAAAACAAGACTGTAAGATACTTGAAATATGTGTTTCACCACCACTCTGTCTCGCTCCATCCCATTTAGAAGTTAAGTATCTTTAAAACAAATAGAATTTAAGAGTCAACTCCTGTCCTCTGAAAATGCCAGCCACAGAGACTGGTGAAGTGTTAGGAGGAAAAACCTTTGGAACACGGCCGAACAGCCTGAAAAACCTACAACAACCATCGGATCCCAGATGTGAAAGCCTTTGAAGAATACATTGAAGTATTTTCTCCTTGAAATTAAGAATTCTTAATGGGTGTCAAAAACATTTAGGCAGCAGCAGTTATGTAGCTGTGCTGTCTGTTTGAGAAGCACCTTAGTCCTTCAGGAAATGTTTGTGTGATTTCTGGAATGCAGGGATGAACTGAATGTAGCTCTAATTATTTTTGGAGTGCAACTTCTATGGCTCCTCATTGTTGGCCATACTGGCTGTGGCTATTCAACAATGTTTGGACAATCATTACAGTTCCCACTTCTGCTGTGGAAAGTTGGAAAAAAATAGACCTTTCTTATGGTAGGAAATGTGTGGTTACCTGCAATTTGCACTGTAGTACTGGATTTTAACTTGTAAATAACATGAACTAGCTACTAGGATAGCTAGTCAACAACATTGCAAGCAATGTTCTATATAAATCGACAATAGATGTGCATCCAGATGGGTAATCTGGTTTTGGTGACTACATGGAAATTTAAAACAAAGTATAGGAACAAATGCCCATATAAGGAGACTTTACCATGTAAGAAGAATATTTTACTCTGGATCATGTCTTGATATATTGCATCTGTTTCTAAAATTCCTGCCCTTCTGCTTGTCCTAGAACATGGTATATACTATGTAAGACTCTATTGGTGGTTGCAATTGCCCCACTACATGAAGTATGTAAGGAAAGTTGTCAAAAAATGTAAATTGCAGGGGAGGTGTAGAAGTCTTTGTTTTGGTTTCTTAGCAATTGAAATGTGAAAACCAAAAGATGAGGTGAATAATACAGGAGCTTGGTAAAACCATAGATAGTAAAGGAAAGAGTATATCTTAGTGCTAGAACACACATGTTAAGTGCAGATGCCTGGTTCAGTTGATGGTATCATCAGATGATGTAGGGAGACAATACTGCTTGAAAAAAGAGCCAGTGTGGGTCACTTTTAGGCTAGATGTGCTAACATTCTGATTCTGTATAAGACCTCTTTCTATTTTGCTAGGAGATGTGAACTATGCCAGATATCTTAATTTATGGCATTTCGTGCCAGGAGTGTTTGTTAATCCTGCCTTACATTGTTTTTCAGAAGTTAGGTATCCAGGAAAAACAAGAGCCAGAAGCAGGGCTGCTGTAGAAGTCAGTATTACTTCTTAATTATTTTTTTAAGGAGGTTGTGGTAATTTAGGTCAGTTAAATAGTGAACCAAACTATTTTTAGGAAGAAATATGATCCAGTTGGGGTGACATGTTCTTGTAGCTTTAATTTTGATGCAGTTTAAGACTCTATAATTTAACATATGTAAGTAATCTATCTTATTTAGAAAGAGTTGGCAAAATCTACTAAGGCCATGCTGCATAGCAAATTGGATACAGCCTTTGGACCATATGTTTGACATCTACATGCTTGAGATCTTAATTCCTTTGCAAGCATGCAGTTCAAACATAAAGTCAGTGATAAACATGCAGGCCACTATGTACATGTAAATGCATCACCTTCTTCCCTGCTTAGTTCTCCTCTTGAAACATGTGGACCATATTGTGACCAAGAATGGGACCTTTTTAAAATGTCATCCATTTCTAGCCTAAAATGCCCATCAGCTAAGTGTAGTAAGAGACAGGAAGCAGTTAAATGATTCAGGTTAAACCATCACCACTTTAACAAAATAAAGAGCTTCAGACTTGGATTATAGTAGCATTTGTTCCTCAAAGAGGTTGGAGTTTTGTATTTATCTTCTCAGGGAGATGAATACGAATCTTGCCACCACAGTTGGCCAGTCTGATTGGACCCTGCCCCTAAAGTAGGTGTCCACTTACTGTTTGTGGTGTGGCACACAGAGCCATCATTTTTTGTACTGCGCCAGTTGCGGAAGTTGCCTGGCTGGGGCATCCTCGCCTTTCTGCGAACAGCTGAACAAGGAGGCTTGTCATCCTGCCCCCTCACTGGATTGGTCGGCAGTGGAGGGAGGCAGGGACACCCCAGATGGGCTACTTCCGCAATCGTTGCAGCATGAGAGATAACAGCCCTGCGTGCTGCGCCACAAGTGGTTAGTGGACGCCGGATTTGGGGTAGGTGGGTGGGTCCAATCAGGCTGACCTCCTGTGGTGGTGAGCGTCATATTTGTCTTCCCCTGAAGATGAATACAAAGCTCCCATCTCTACATACTATATGCACCAGACACTTTTGAATATTTGATGAGAAATTAGGCCTTATTTCAGAGTTTCTGCACAATGTTGTTTCTTTTTAAAAACATGTTTTGGTAGAAAGCCCATCCCATAGATCCATGCAGTGATGTGGGGTTTTCTGGGAAAAGTAGAAATAGATAATGTTAGCTGATTTAGCATATTTGGTTTCAATTTTATGTTCATACACATTTAAATCAAATAAAATGTGTTGGAATATTTCCAGTAATGTAAAGAGAATACCCTATTTTTCCCTTACATTTGATCCTCACCTCAAAAGATGACTCCTGAAAGAACACTACTTTTTTTAGGACACATATCCGAAGAAAGCTGTACCTCATACAGAAGAGTTTGGCTTTCTTTTGCTGAAGCTAATAGCTTCAGCTTCACTCACCCTGCACTACACTTCTGATGCATTTCAAGTGGAGGAAAATCTTAATCAGTATAACTACAGTAGTTCAACAATTCTGTTTCACTAGAGCAGTGTTCCCCAACCTTGGGCCTCCAGATGTTCTTGGACTACAACTCCCAGAAGCCTTCACCACCACCTCTGTTGGCTAGGATTTCTGGGAGTTGAAGTCCAAGAACATCTGGAGGCCCAAGGTTGAGGACCACTGCACTAGAGGATAGATGTGAGTCTGTGGGCACAGGCAACTTATCACATTATGTCGTTGAGAAGTAAGAAATGTAGTGAAATAAAAACAAGAACCGTGCTTTCATTTGTTAGTCTGTGGAGGGCAAATATACTGTGCATAGGCCTGATTTAGACCCAGTCAGAAACCCCACTGCATTGTACACAGGAAGATGTTTTTTGTACATTAGGTTTTGTTCCCCCCATGGGCAGTTAGGATTTCTCAATGCTTGTCTTCTGGGAAGAATAATTTATAGAAGTTTATATCCTATATTTATCCCATCTAACATGATTGACTGCCCAGACAACTGTGGATGAATATAGATATATATAGTTTATATTTTCCTCAGAAAAATACGTTGTTATGTGCTGTCAAGTCAGAACTGACTTATAGCAACCCTAGTAGGGCTTTCAAGGAGTGATTTTACCAGTTTTGCTCTCCCAGTGAGTTTCCATGGTTGAGTGGGAATTTGAACTCTGGATTCCAGAGCCTTAGTCTGTCACTGTATCCACTACTCCAGTGGTCCCCACCCTTGGGCCTCCAGATGTTCTTGGACTACAACTCCCAGAAGCCTTCACCACCACCTCTGCTGGCCAGGATTTCTGGGAGTTGAAGTCCAAGAATATCTGGAGGCTAAAGGTTGGGGACCACTGCACTACACCACACTTTCGTATAACATATAGCTTTGGAAAATTTTCCATTTATAACAAAACATACATTATTCTTCAGGTTATGAAATTAGCTGTTTGTTTTTTCCTCCCTTGACCACATCTAAGGAATAAAATTGTGTTTTTTGGGGTCCTTGGTCTTTTAATACTTGGAATTATTGTATCTTAATCTTTTTCTCAAAAAGTTTAGAAAAATGGATTTATTCTGTGCTCTCAGCTTTGTTCAGCTAATTGTGAATGTTGCATATTTGGTAGAAAGGATTTTATCCAGAAAATCCATTTGTATTTTAAAGTTTCAGAAACTGCTGAGAGTATCTGTAGATAAATGGAAGAGTTGGTTTTATACTAGACCCTAATTCATTCAGTCAGTTTTCTTCAGGTGTAAGTACTCCTGCAGGGAAGGAGAAAAATAGGATGTCTTTCTGATCTTTGTTCTCACTGAGTGGAATATGCAAAAAAGAACATTTCCCTCATTATAAGCCAAGGCTAAAAGAGTCATCAGCCTTATGCCCTGTGCTTCCTAAGAAGAACAGGCTCTTACATGTTTTTCTGCCTTTGCTTGGGAGTGTAAAGTGCTTATAGAAATGGTCATCTTTTAAATATTTTTATTCTCTACTTACCTCCTAATAAGGATGTAAGTTAGGACAGGGACTTTTCATTATCTTTCTCAGTGCTGTGTTTGCATCCCAGAAGAGTTTTGACTGTAGGACGAGAGTTAGATGCATGGCTCAGCATGTCCCTTTCTCCTAGCCCAGGTAAAAAAGGGGAGCTTGGTGTGACTCAGCAACCAGCTTTCCTAAGGGCCTTCATTGTTGTGGTCAAGCAGGGCAGCTGCCTGCTGACTATTGCCATTTAATGAGGAAAGACTTCTTTTCCTGGACCTCTTCAAGAAAAGCAGAGAAGAGACTGTTATAGAAGCAGGGGAGAAGTGGGAGCCCCACCCTTACAGGTTGTGGTCTCAGACCTGATTCTGTTTTCTGTACTAACCTGCTCACCCCTTCCTGTAGGTGCTGCAGAAATGAGGAGAGCCCTCATGAGCACCTTGAGCAGGATAGTGACCAAGTTCGCAGTCTCCTCTGAAAAAACAGAGGGCTTACAAACCCAGAAGGAGGAGGGAAAGGGCCTCCTTAGAATCCGTCAACAATCCCTCATCTTCAGTCTTCCTTCCTGTGTTCTCCTACTCTTTTCTCCATTCATCAGATGGTGTGGCAGAAAGCATAGGAAAGGGAGAATTACCATCCATGAACTACTTTTGAGTGCCAGATCTGGAAGATAAGATGGAATGTGAATCGTTGTCTTCATTTGTTTCAGAAGCCACACTTTGGTGCTTCTGGAATGGAACCATCAGCCATTAGGGTGCCATTGTTGTCCAGGAGACACCTGAATAGTCCTCACACTGTTGAATCATGAAGGGGACTCTTAAGGCCATTGAGTCCAACCCCCTGCTCAGTGCAAGAATACAAATCAAATTATTTCTGTCAGGTGGCTGTCCAGATTTCTCTTGAATGCCTCCAGTGTTGGTGCACTTACCAACTCTCAAGGCAATTGCTTCCATTGCTGTACTGCTCTAACAGTTATGAGATTTTTCCTGAGATTTTCCAACTGAAATATGGCTTCTTGTAACTTGAGCCCATTGTTGCATATTCTGCACTCTGGTATGATTGAGAACAGATCCTGCCCCTCCTCTGTAGGACAGCCTTTCAAGTATTTGAACAGCGCTGTCAGATCTCCCCTCAGTCTTCTTTTCTCAAGGCTAAACATGCCGAGTTCTTTCAGTCTTTCTTCTCAGGCTTGGTTTCCAGTCCCCTGATCATCCCTGTTGCCCTCCTCTGAACTCATTCCAACTTGTCAGCATCCTTCTTGAAGTGTGGTGTTCATAGCTGGACATAGTACTCAAGATGAGGCCTAACCAGTGCTGAATAGAGGGGAACTAGTACATCACAAGATTTGGAGACACTACTCCTGTTAAATGCAGCCTAAAGTAGCATCTGCCTTCTTTGTAGCCACATCACATTGTTGGCTCATGTGATTTACAACTCCAAGATCCTTCTCACTCAATGTACTGCTGAGCCAGGTATCTCCCATCTTGTAACCGTGTGTTTGGTTTTCTTTTCCTCGGTGCACTTATCCCCGTTGAATGTTGTTCTGTTGTTTTCAGCCCAGTGCTCCAGCCTATCTAGATTATTTTGATTTTTTTCCCTGTCTTCCACAGTTGTCATGTTCCCTGTCAGTTCCACAGAATGCAGACTAGAAAGCTATTGTCGAGTTTCCAAACCTTTGCTCTACAAACATATTGCCTGCATTGTTTCCCTTTTGAAATTTTAAAAAAGGGGGCGCGGGTGCTTTAAGTTAGCAAACATTGTCACTGGAAATCAAGGTCAGAATCATCCATACTGTGTAAAAAACAAACAATGAAGGACTGGGATGGGGTGGGGGAAATCAAATCACTTGAAATGTGGAGTTGATGGAGACCCTTACAAATACAGTGGTGCCGTGAGTTATGAACTTAATCCGTTCCAGAAGATGATCATAACTCAGATTGGTTGTAACTCAAAGCACCATTTCCCATAGGAATACATTGGAATGCGATTAATCTATTCCGGCCGGAACCCCCCCCCCCCCAAAAAAAACACACACATTAAAAACACAACACAAGAGCAATCAAAGCACGGAAACATAACCCCCTCAGAATCAAACAAACCCATTCCAGCAGGGACTAAAAACACACTGTAAGAGCCATCAGAAATGTGATTAATCCGTTCTAGCTAAACCTTATCCTCTAAAAGCACACTAAAAACACACTACAAGGCCCATCACAGCATAGATAGAAACATAACCCCACCACCCAGGCCAAACCCATGCTGCAAAACCTACCTAGAACAGGCAGTTTTTAAAAAGCAGTACTTTACCAGGCAGTCCGAAGCTTCCTTCGAACGCACACTCTCTAACCCAGTGATGGTGAACCTTTTTTGAGCCCGAGTGCCCAAACTGCAACACCAAAACATCTTAATTATTTCAAAGTGCTCAGGTGCTGAAAACAAACAGCTGTGAATTTCTTGAGTCAGTTCATCTCATGTTAGACCTTCGAATCTGTTCCAGCATTTCAAAAGGGGGAAAGGGCTGGAAATTCAAATTTCCCACCCTTTCTCCCTGCCTTTTTGCCTTTGGAGCTCTCAAAGGGCTTTCTGCCCGACATCAGAGGAAGCCCTTTGAGAGCTCCGAAGGCGCCCATTGCGGGGGCAGGGACCTCCAGGGAGGTCTCCCATGGTGGTGGGCTAGCCCTGGGATACCTCCCTGGGGGTTCCTGCCGCCACGGTCGGCACCTTTGGAGGTCTCAATTTGAATTTCCCGCCCTTTCTCCCTGCCTTTTTGCCTTTGGAGGTCTTAAATGGCTTCCTCCAATGTCAGGGAAAAGCCCTTTGAGACCTCCAAAGGCGCCGATTGTTCCGTTGGCAAAAAATGGTATTGACTTGCGAATGGAGCCTCGACCTATGAATGAGGTCGAGGCTCCATTTGCATGTCGATGCCAGTTTTTGCCAGCGGAGCCATTCGTAAATCGAAAAAAATTGTATGTAGGGACGTTCGTAAATCGAGGGTTGACTGTACTTAAGGTACATTATTTAATTTTGAAAGTGGTGTTATTGTTTAAAATCTCCTGATTTTTTTAAAATTAAGGCATCACTTTTTAGTGTATCAAAAAAATCCCGAATCAATTAATGTAACCTCTTGACTGATTAAATATAGCAGGTCATATAGTAAGTGTAATTATAAATATTAAACTCTGACTGCTGTAATCCATTTGAACTGGTCAGATCCAAATAAGGTTCCTGATATTTGAGTGTATGGTGTTACAATGAAGTTGTCTTAGAAGAATATGAGTTTCATTAACTAAATACCAAAGCAAACATTTGTTGTATATCCAAATGGTGTAACATATTTAAGGAAAGTATGTATGTTGTCATTAATGTCTCCACGGGATGGCACTTTCAGATGTTGGAGGAAACAAAGGCTGATGACTAGGTCAGCAAAGGGGAACAGAGGCTATGTCCAGAGCTGCTTGTGATTTATCCAGTGATTTGCAGTAGATTTTTAAAATAGTTACAAGATAGGTGGTTGTCCCTGTAATTTCTTTGTTTTTATGTTTCCTTTAGTAGTAGTTCTGTTTGCTTGCAAGTAGACATCTAATGAAAACATAATGCAGTAAGGGACTACATAATACAGGTATAGTTAATGGAGCTTTTGAAGTTGTGGTTTCTTCTGCCGTTCTATTTTTTCATGAAGGTAATTGAGCAAGCCCTGCTTTTTTGAAATGTGCAAACAGCTAGCTATTTCAGATCTTTATGCTTTTGTGAAACTTCACCTTGCAGTCTTAATTATGGTAGTTGTGAATTAATTGAAAATTAGAATTACATAGGATTAAGTCAATTCCTGTGGGAGTGGAGTATTCTCTTAAACCCTTGGACCTCTGGGATCTCTTCCAGAAATTGATGTTACATATCTGGCAGAGGTGGTCAGTTCTTTTTGAGAGGCTCGGCTTCTTACTATCTCTGTATTTATTCAAAATATTTTTACCCTGCCTTTCTCCTTAAAAGGATTCAAGGTGTCTTATATCATTGAAAGACAATATTTAAAGCTAAGAACAATGTGCATAAGAAGGCGACTTACATCATTAAAATACAGTATTAAAGCTGAAATAATAAGTATCCAAATATTAAAAAGGAACAGACAGGTGCCACTCTGAGAAATGGTAAACACAAGCAGTACAGTGTGCCCTCGACTTACGAATTTAATCCATTCTGGAAGGATGCTCGAACCTCGGAAATTTCATAAGTCGAAGTACCATTTCCCATTGAAATGCATGGGAATGGAATTAATCCATTCCAGCATTTAAAAAAATAATAATAATACAAAAATAAAAATAAAAAGAGCAAGTCCCACGTTGGGACTGCAAAACACACATGCACACAAACCACAGAAACATAACCCCCCCAGTCCAAACCCACCCTCCAAAACCCACACAGAAAAGTTATTTTAAAAAAGGACTTACCAGTCCGAAGCCTGCCGGTGCTCGGCTGCCTCTGCGCAGCCGGAGGTGAGCGGCCAGGCGCCTGGCCAGCTCTAGCCTCCTGGCGCTCTGCTGCCTCCACGTGTCCGGGGGCGAGTGGCCAGCTCTAGCCTCCTGGCGCTCTGCTGCCTCCGCCGTGGCTGGGGGCAAGCTGGGAGAAAGGGTGGGAAATTCGAATTTCCTGCCCTTCCTCCCTTCTTCCCTGCCTTTGGAGCTTTCAAAGGGCTTCCTCCAATATCAGGGAAAGCCCTTTGAAACCTCTGAAGGCACCGATCGTGGTGGCGAGGACCCCCAGGGAGGTCTCCCATGGTGGCATGCAAGCCCTGGGAGACCTCCTTGGGGGTCCCTGCCACCGCAATGGGCGGCTTCGGAGGTCTCAATTTGAATTTCCCGCCCTTTCTCCCTGCCTTTTTTCCTTCTGAAACCTCTGAAGACAAAAAGGCAGGGAGAAAGCGCAGGAAGTTCCAACTTCCTGCGCTTTCTCCCTGCCTTTTTGGCTACGGGAGCAAGCCGGGCTGCCGGGGAGAAATCAGCTCCCTCCTTTCACCCGATGCTGAGTCCCCTTTGCACCGGCTGAACTTCCCGCCCTTTCTCCCTGCCTTTTTGGCTTCAGAGGTTTCAGAAGGCTTCCTCCGATGTCGTAGGAAGCCTTTTGAAAGCTCCAAAGGCAGGGAGGAAGGTCAGGAAATTCGAATTTTCCGCCCTTTCTCCCTGCCTTTTGGGTTCGTAACATGATCCGCGTTCGCAAGTAGGGTGTACTACTTGCGATGAGAACGGGTTCATAACCCGAAATGTTCGTAACTAGGGCCGTTCGTAAGTCGAGGGCCCACTGTACTAAAAACTCAGTCAAAGAAGTAATGCATAATGATCCATCTAAAAACTACTCAGTCAGCCACTCAGTAGAGCAAGGTTTGGAATTTTTACACCCTGGCTCTTGAGTCCAAAAGGCTGCAAATTACTCTGTAAACGCCTCCCCCCCTCCGCAACTGTGTTTTAAATTTGCACAGCAGACCACACAAGGCTGAAATATCTCAAAGTACTCTTTGAGACTAAGTCCATGAGGGTCTTTTCATTCCTTTCTTTGCTTTAGATCTAAAGTTAGCTTTCAATGAGAACCTTGCAAGCAGGAAACCTTGCCTGTTAGTACATTAGTATACAGCATGGGTTGCTGAATCTCCCCCCTCCTCGAAGTGGAACAACTGCTTTGTACTAAGCTGCATATCTGCTCCATCAAATGGAAAAAAAGCATGTGTGCAAAAGAAGATCATCATTGGAAAGCGGATGGGGTGAAGGGTTCAGTGCACATCCTGCTTGATGCTTCTATGCTGCAAATAGCTTTGGAGTTTCATGCCTGTCTTGTGAAATTGTGTGCTAACTGATAATTGATACAAAAATGCTCTTCATAGATTGTAACCCGTGACTAGTTCAGATGAATGAGTCATAACTTGACATGAACAACTATGCATGAACTCCTCCTGAGTGGTAGGAGCTGGATGTGGGAAAAGTTATACTCTAGAAGGCAACACCAAAATGTTAGTGTTGACACTTCCAAATCAGACTGGGGGTCTCTCCCATGTGGACTGTAAATAAAATAATTGTCACAGCCTCTCATTTTTGATGTGGAAGTTGATTTGTATTGTATCAATAAGAGTGCAATTAGTGTTTTCATGCTTAGATAGCTAGATTACTTATTGGAAAGCTTCAAACAGAATGAAAAATGGTAGCACCTGTCTCTGTGTCTGAGAGAGGAGGGGGCAATGAATATAAATAAAGTAATTGTGTAGGGGCTGTTCCTTACTCCACCCTTGTAGAAAAAGCCAGTAGTTGTAGCCAGAGAGTAGCAACTACCCTTTGGTCTAGATAAGTGGGCTATAAATCTAGTAAAAGAAATAAATACCCAAACCCTTTATTTGCAATAACAAATGGTGTCTGTGACTGTTTAAGATCCGCAGATCTGAAAGAAGGTGAGTGGGAGAATTGATGCTGATTTTCGCTGATCATTAAGTTCTGCTTCCCAGCATCTCTCTTCTGCACAGATTTTCATAGCCATGCAGACATATCACCCCTTTAAACTTCTGAAGCAACTGCTGCTGAGGGATTTGCTTGCGAACCTGACAACGGCTGTCTCAACCCTTGAAGAGCTCTGCATTTTGAAAATAGTCTCCATTTGCTGCAAGCTCTTGAACAACTGCTCCTTATAATTAGCTTTGTTATATTTTGGTTCATGCACTTCAGAGTAAGTGGGAAACTGTAAACACCCTTATATTTGAAAGAGCATGCTCTCTCAAATTCTCTCTTACCCATACAATGTTTACATTGATGTCTTTCTAGAAATGTACTTTCTTGGCCTTTCTTCTCAAATACAGTATACACTTTAGATCCCTGAGCTTTGGCTTCGAGCACTGACTAGAACTTGGATACTTTTTAAGATGTTTTACTTTGAGTTGTTTTGAACTCTACTTCCTACCCAGCATGAAAACCAAAATCACTATAGCTTTTCTTGCACAGTAAGCATAATTCAGCTATTCTGGGTCCAGATTTCTTTTCTTCAAGGATGTCTCAAGCCTCATAACTGAAAATGTAACTTTTTAAAAATATGTATCAATCTGATCCTTTACTGAGAGATTTACTCCACTGCCAAACTAGGCTTTTTGGTTGCCCAATAATGAGTAAACTCCCTGTTGCCTGATGGTATTTTGGCTGTACCTTCATATAAGTAACTGACGTACCCGTGGCTGTGTCATCTGGCCAAGATGATTTTAGAACTTTTCTGCTGCCCCTCTGCAAAGTTTAGCAATGCCTACCCATAGCTCTGAAGGAATGAACATCTTTTCTTTTTTTGGTGGTCCAGTAAAGTTATTGTTACCTTTTTGGTTTTCTTGATGGACCACGTGGTTATGTTTTTCCCTGTGTTCTAGTTTGGCCCCTTTGGGTACCATGGAATGTACTGCCATTTTCTCCACTCAATAGAGTTTGCATCTGTTGATTTATGAGCATAAATAAATTTGATTTAAATCAAATCCACCCTGCTTAGATCTTTAAACATTAAACTGAATGTTCTGGAAAACGTTTGAAGCAGAGAAGAGCTGAAGACAACTTTGTTCTGTCAAAGGCTTCCTCGCAAGAATACACACACCTATTGACAGCTCACATTACATATTTGGGTCTGCCTTCACAGAATGTACAAACAGACAAGCTTCTCAAAATTCAGTGTCCTGTTGCAGAAGATCTCTTTACTTTAGTGAATCATTATGTCTGACTCAGAGTGATGGCATAAATAGCTTTACGAGAGACTCTTGGTGAATATTTGAAAACCAGGAACATTTGGGCAAAATTGTGGTTTTGGCAGTGAACTTGTATTACTTGAATTTTAAATTTCACAATTAATAGTTTCTCATCAGACTAGCAAAAACAAGTGGAGAATTCTGGCATTTGGCACCTCTGACTATTCTTTTTAGTGTGCTTGGGGAAATGGATGGCCTTTTGCAAGTTGTTTACTGGCTTAATAGGAACTGTTGGTCAACCTTAACAGGTACTAATTTTCAAACCTTTTCCTCTCTGGAGCCTGAAGTGGCTGCCAAACACAAAGCAATGCTTTAAGTATGCAAGCTTCTTCCAAAAGAGGGGAAATGGTTTTTCAGGCTTGAGCTACTCAAGAGACTGTTTTCAAAAGTGTCCTTGTGGTCTGAGTACATGAGATTTCCCAGAAAGTAAACATAATGAAATGCAGGATATTAATGTAATGCAGAAATGAAATGGAGGAGCTTTGTTGAAGTACGATCTTGGTGGCCATGATGCTGTAAGAGTTTAATATCAGAGTGTAAGCAATGAGCTATGATTTGTCATTCTCAAAGGTGCTGTTTTGCAGGGTCTTTTAGAATCTAGTGCATTTTCAGTTTCTGAAAAGTTTTCACCTAGAAGGGTCAGAAACAAAGTAATTGAGCAGTTAGTTTGTCAAAAGTACCAGCCTGGCTTAACTGTTCTCTATAGCAGTGGTCCCCAACCTTGGACCTCCAAATGTTCTTGGACTATAAATCCCAGAAGCCTTCACCACCACCTCTGCTGGCCAAGATTTCTGGGAGTTGAAGTCCAAGAACATTTGGAGGCCCAACGTTGAGGACCACTGCTCTATAGAATGTTAGGGTATATTTGTAGAACACACACTTGAATATAAACTTTGCTCGAATCAAGCCTGTACTATCTCTGGAGGCAAAAATGTTGAAGCTGAGGCGGGTCCTACTTTGGGTTACATGATGAGGAAGCAGGATTCTTTGGAAATGACAGTAATGCTGGGGGAGGGGGAAGGCAGGAAGAAAAGAGGAAGTATGAGATGGACTGACTCCCTAAAGTAGTGGTGTCGAACTGTGGCCCTCCAGATGTTCTTGGACTTCAACTCCCAGAAGCCTTCACCACCACCTCTGCTGGCCAGGATTTCTGGGAGTTGAAGGCCAAGAACATCTGGAGGGCCACAGTTCGACACCACTGCCCTAAAGGAAGGCACAAGCTTGAATTACAAGAGCTGAGTAGGGCTGTTGAAGACGGGACGTTTTGGAGATTGCTCATTCATAGGATTGTTATAAGTCAGAGGCAACTTGAGGGCACATAACAACATGAAGTATAATCATCCTCACAAAAAGGCGTGAATAGGAGTTGGTGAGACGGTGGTTTCCTGTTGACAGATCTTTCCTTCAGGTCCTTGAATTTTGCATTGTATGGCATGTGAGGGTCACCAGAAGAAAAATGTGCAGCCAGTGGAAGAATTTTTAAAACAATGTACCCAATGTCCAACGTTCTGACATACTGTACTGTGATACAAATTCAAAAGCATTCAGTGTTTTCAGAATGTGCTACATTTCTTATTTTGAGGAAAACAGCCGTTTCTTGACCATTCAAGGAGGGTAAGAAACTTATCTCAGTGGTGAAAAAGGAGGGTAGCTTCATGGAAGTTCTCTTTTTCTGTGGTTTAGACTACAGAAGATGGACATGCTGAAGTATTCATTCATTTATTTACTTACCAGTTTTCTCCTTGCATAAGGAACTTGAGATTGTTTACAGCATTTCAAACAGGTGTATATACAGTAACATAATAAATGAATAAAAACAATTAAACAAACTAGGAATTAAAGCATTATAACATGCATACATGTTAAAATACTATATCTACTACCTGCTGTTCCATAAAATATCCTAGTTGAGATATCAAATACTTGGTTCAGAAATACTTCTGGTGAAAGGATAGCAAGGAGCCTCCTGAAGAAGGACATTCCATAATCTGGCAGCAAACACTGAGAAAAGCCTCTTTTCACATCCTTACCAGATGAACATTTGAAGACGGGCCTTTGCTGATAATCCTGACACTCATGGGGAAGCGTGTAGTCTTTCTGATGAGCCTGGATCAAAGCTGCATCAGGCTTTCAAATGTCAGAACCCGCACTTTGAATTGCGTCTGGATATGACTTGGAAATCAATTCAGTTGTAATAATCGTGGTTAATATTTTGGAACCATCATCAAATGTAGCCCCATATAGAGTTTGTTACAGTAATACATAACTAAGGATTGTGTTCTTGCATCATCAGGAGTGGGTGTGACTGGCACACAAGCTTTAACTGTGCAAACATACTCAACTAGCCCATTATTGATGCTAGATACTTGCTTAGGATCAAAACAGCTTCCTTAGATTCAGGGAAAGAAGAAATAGATGGCACCGAATCCCAAACTCTAAACTGTCTTCCCCAGTCAGTGACAAAGTAGTTGAACAGGAGCCCTCCAACACTACCTTCTGAGTCTGTCTGAAGCCAGACTGCAATGGATCTAGATAATCAACTTCATTCAGAAACTCTGTTGTTATGAGCCAAAAAAGAGATCCTTTTTAGATGTGGTTGCACTAATCCCTCCACAGATCCTACATCCTCAGGCTGCAGCAACTGAAATGAATTAACATAGAACAACTAAAGTTATGCCTTCAGGACCTGTATGTACTGTAATACAAAAGCCGAATCAGAAGGGATCCAAGTGATTTCATTAACAGAGTGCACATCATAATTTTTCATCCTGGGCTGTTGAGTGGTCCTTATTTTATTTTGTTATGGGCTGCTCAAAAGAACAGGTATAAGCTGATGGGCTAGTAGAATGTTATCAATGAATAACATTCATAATGATAACTCTTTTTATCTCTTTATGTGCAGCTGCCGATCACTCTCAAGGGGGTCTCAAACCTCTGCCTTGCCGTTTGCTTTAGTGGTGCTGTGATTGGATAGGGGCACAAGGTGTGTTTATGTGAGCCATTAAGAATTCAGTCTCAATCCCCAAGTCCTGCCTGCTACAGATTGTCTTTGACCTTTTTTCTTGCCTCTTAAATAAATACTAGGAGCTATTGTTTCTCTTGCCTCCTGATTCCCTTGACCATCAACTTAAATTATAAAAATAATTACCAAATGTGCCTTTAAATGTGTAAGTTTCCACAGTGGTAATTGGTTATTGGTTTGGTCACAGGGCTTAAGTTTGGGCCTTAAGTTCCTTGACAGACTAACTGATGGGAAGTAATGTACGAACCAGTTGAGAATCACTGATTTAGGCTATTGGAGATGGCCTTAGGGGTAAGGAGACATATTTCCTGTTACAGTATTTGTAATACGACTGTGGGGTGAGTGGTAGAGGAGAATGGGGAAGGCCCTGAAGCAGCCATGGTGGTAGTCCTTGGAGCCAAAGCAGTATCTTCTTGAAGACTAGCACAGATCATGTTACATTATGTTATATAAACACATGCTTTTGGTGTAGTAGCTCCCCCAGCTGTATTTGCAGAATTGCTTTGAGAGATCTTGGCAAAAGAATCTGTTGCCCTGTTACTGACTGACAACTGCTGCACTGGGATGAACAGCCTTTACTTTATGTAAGATAACTGGCTGTACTGGCCTAATGTTTCTAACATGCCGATAATATTAATCCAGAAATGTGGGAAAAGGGTGTTATTACTAGATGAGGCAAAAAAAAGGTTGATGCAAATATGGTTTTCATCAGATAAAGTATTGGTAAGTATTGGTAGGCTTGCGTTCTCAAAGAATGATTTAGGAAGAAATTGCAAATGCCTGTTGATCTCAGGATGTTCTACAGATCCAACTGTTGTTGAGTTGTCCAAACGTGACTTTTCCTGATAACGGCAATGTGACTCTGAAAAGTCAAAGCTCAGCAGCCAGATGCTGCAACAGATGTAAATGATAGATGATACCGGCTGTGAATGTTGTAATACAGATTTTCAGCTATTGGTGTGAATTAGATTTGTTGTGAAACTGGTACTAAATTGATTGCATTGGGTGCTGGTTCCCGTGAAATTACCACCATCTTTGGTTGGCAGCTTAATGGAAAGTAAGTAATATATGACATTTCTTGTAACATACGGAGTTACTTGATGTCAGGTGGATTTCCACCTGTATTTGTATACAGCGAGCATGAGATGTATTCTTTGTCTCATATAGCACTAAAGATAATCACAGTCACAAAAGGGACCTCCTAGTATAAAGAAAACAAAGCCTGCATACACAATCTGTGTATGCAGATTGCTCGGGTGCTTACTGAATGCTGTTCTAACAACTTGTTGAAATCTAATGTATTGATTTGGCTTTAATATGTGACTTTCCATATGCTTGCGTAGAATGCTTTAAAGCTAGATACTATTGTGTTCTGCCAGCTTGAGGAGGTTTTGCCTGTTTTAAGGTATATTACAAATATACTGATTGCTTAAATCCACCAAATGTGTTCACCTTTTGGAAAACATCATTTTACCTTGAATCATATGTTCCATTTTATTAGCCTCCTTCATATAGAAAATATGGCATTTGATACTTTTGTTTTTTTAAAGAAGCAATATCTTCTATGTGAAAGGAAGTTTTCTGTACATTTTCCCCATGTCTTTACATCATGGTAGTTTGAATAACCATGCTTCCATATTCACATCAACTTTTTTTGTTTTTGTTTTTCAATTTATACACAGCACTTGCTCTGAAATTTGGGGACTGAGTACACCAAATACGATAGATCAGTGGGATACAACAGGCCTATACAGCTTCTCTGAACAAACCAGGTGAATATTCTGCCCTGTGTCTCATTGTAGAGAACTTGTGGGAGGGTTTGGCTTTCAAGGGTCTGTCTAGTGGAAATGCTTCCTAGGTAACAAAGCATTTTAAAAATGATTTTGCCTGAGGTATTTTCAGCTGATGTTTTAACCAAAGAAATTCCGATTTTGAAGGAGAAATCCATCTCTCCGTGTTAGTGTTGTCTGAAAAGGGGAGAACCTGGGCAATGGTCTGGGTAGGGGAGTGCAGTCACGTGGTTTAGTGTTTCTTTAACAAGGCTGGAGCAGTTTACACACTGGTTTTTAATTAGCTGATCAGGTATGTGCATTCAAATATTTAGGGAGAGGAAACACAACTTATATAGGCTTTTGGTGTGTTTTTTTCCCCATGTCACCCTTTACTTGCATTGTGTACTGAGGCTCTGTCTTTCCCATCCCATGAGTCATGAATCCATCTGCATTTGTTTAGGCCTAGGCAGTCTATCTTAAAACCAGCAAAACATTTCAACTGGTAGCAGGGAGAGTGTGAACTGATAATGCTATAACAAGCAAGCACGATATGTGTCTGATGCAAGCTTCATGTTCCTAGCTGATGTGAACTGCTTGGTTATTTGACTGCAGTAAACTTAAGTGCAGTCTTGTATGGCAGAGGTACTTAAAGCAATAACTATTTGTCTTGGTCTAGTATTAGTTATTAATGGTGAGCAGGCTTAAGTGTGATGTAATGAAATATTCTGTGGTTTTTAACGCACCAAGTCACATTGATTCACATGTCAGTAACAGTAGTGTATGTTTTAACTTCAGCACTACCCAGTGTATTTGAGAAGAATACAAATGTCTGTTTTAGTTTCTGCATTTTGTATTTGGGGTGGGGTTAAAACTGTAAACTCAGTGGTTCTTATGAACTCATCTTATCTGTGATATTTTTAAATCGCTGAATATTTTGGATTGTTTTTCCTTCCCTTAGGTCTCTTGATGGCCGCCTGCAAGTATCCCACCGTAAAGGATTACCACATGTTATTTACTGCCGTTTGTGGCGCTGGCCTGATCTTCATAGTCATCATGAACTTAAGGCAATTGAAAACTGTGAATATGCATTTAATCTTAAAAAAGACGAAGTATGCGTAAATCCGTACCATTACCAGAGAGTGGAGACTCCAGGTAGGAAAGATGTCAAGCTGCTGTTGGCATAATGGCATGTCTATGCAAGATGATTTTACTAAACGCTTTACTAATACTTAGTGTGTGCAGAGTTGAAGTAAATGAAGTCCATATTACGCTTTTGGATACCCAAGAGCTTGAATGGGAATTTAATCCAAATTTTAATTTTAATAACAGTGTGTAAATGTTGAAATGTATTGTTTGTTTTATTAAACGCATGTGTTTGGAACATCTCAGTGTAATTTTGAATTACAGCATTTGCAAATGCAAGTATTACTTACAGCTGAAGCAGCATAGTTTGTTTCTGTGTCAGTTGTTTGCTCCATTGTGGAGACTTGGGACAAGTCACAGTAATATTTTAATGTAAATTAAAGAAATAATTAATCTGATACATGATATGCATACCTGAAGCTCCTCTTCTCCTTTAGGTTTATCCCTAAGTTAGCCCACATGCTCAGCCTTTGTTGGTGATTCTGGAGAGAGAATTCCAGAGATTGGACAGATGCTATAGTGTAGAGTACAAACGTACGTGCCCTAAATCCAGGTGTCATGGTGGATGTCCAAAATGTTTTATGGATTTTTTAATAACTTTTGTTTTGCCATTGGTACAAATAGCTCAAAGTCATTTGCATGCCCCTTCCTCATTCTGTACTCATAACCAGGCTATAATCTTAGAACTGCAGAGCTGGAAGGGAGTTTAGGACCTCCCCGTATTCTAAAGTATGAACCTGCAGAGGCCTTGAGATCATCAGGAGAAGGGCGTCTTTTTGCCCTGCCTCTCTCAAAGGCACCATTGTGAAGAAATGAGAGAGAGCCTTAATGGAGAATGTTTGTATGTGTTAAGTACTCTGAATTTGGAAGAGGGGTGCAGAGCAAATGTAATAGCCTTTAAGCTTCTTCTCTAAGACAGTGCTGAAGAAAATGAAAGCCAGAGCACTAAGACCAAGAATGATACCTTATCCACTTGATAAGTCTTGCTTGATTTTAAAGAAGGATTTCACTCAGGTAGCCTGTTGACTACTTCAGACACATTCTGGATTCTTTGGCTTTGACTGTCTCCCACATTCATCTTCTCAAAGCGGACATTTTTCAGCAGTTACAGCTAATGGATCTCAGTATTGCCATATATTGAGCCTGTATCCCTCTGCATGATTACCTAGAAATACGCCCTGTTAATCAGAGTGGGATTTCATTCTGAGAAGATATACACAGGATTGAATTTAATACTACAGATAGAAGGGTCGCTATTGGAAAACAGAGTCATTGTTGTTCTTAAATTTATGTTAGAGGGTCTATAACATCTTGGGATGTTTTCCTCTCAGTTCTTCCACCTGTCCTGGTGCCGCGGCATACTGAAATTTTGACTGAACTTCCACCACTTGATGACTATACTCATTCCATTCCCGAAAATACTAACTTTCCAGCAGGAATTGAACCACAGAGCAATTACATACCAGGTATTAAATATAAAAGCAAATTATATTGTTAATGGCTTTTGGATTTTGAAGGTTTGAGGTTCATCGTTTATAAGATGTCAAAGAAAAACAATGTGAGTACAAAACAGTCATGGCACCTGAGGCCATGGCTATTTGTAAAGCACTTTTGGGTGAAAGAAGTGAGTGTTCAACTCTCAGTAGGATCTTTGTTGGTATTGATGTCTGAGTCTGCTCAATTGAAATTAACGGGACATTGGAAATAGACAGTTCTTACTCTTTGATGCTCTTTGATATTTTGAATATGGGACAGCAGGGTGTCATCTATAGTAGACAGACAACAAAATAGTACTAAACTCTTAGAGATTTTATTTTGTGAAATCAGGGTCCAGCATAACTTGAAGAGTCATTGTTATTTGCAAGAAGCCTTTTGTCCTTCCAATATGTGAAAAATAGGCTCTTCTTGGATTTTCTTAGGTTGGAGGTATGAGAATCTAAATCCTCAGCAACCTAGCTGGTGGCACCAGCTTGATGGAATTGCCTGCCTACAGTCACCCATCTCAACAATTTTCTTAAAAGACAGATAAAACAAAGACAATTGTATTTTATTTTCCCCCAGACTTTTAACCTATATGTATCTCTTGTCCTCTTTAACTGCAGCTAGTTCTGGTACCCTTCAGAACTGTGATTTGGTTTTACAATATTTGGTTTTATGGTTCGTAGTTGTTGCTTGTTTGCTTGTATTTTACACAGGGCATCTAGAATGTTTTCTCAGATAGATAAGATTAAAAAAAAAGTAGGGAGATAAATCCAGACACTCTAAATATGGTTGGGAATTTAGGTTTTAGAAAACCTTCATAGAGTTTTTTTAAAGGTTAAAATGCATTTAGTGTCTTTCAAAACAGCTTTTTATCTGTATATGCAGCTAAATGTAGAGTTGACAGAATATTTTACTATGAGCTCCTTAGTCTAAGATGGCCCTACTGATTGTGGTTTGGCTTGCTTTTAGAGAGGGGTACAAGCAGCAATGTAGACGGCAGCTTTTTGATGTCTGTTTTTCATTTGTCTGGTACCTTGTTAGCCAGACAATACGCTGTCTGCCGTAAATCCATATATTCATAATGTAGAACAGACATGGACGCCTTGTGTTCCTCCACACATTGTTAAACTAGAGCTCCCACTCGCTGTGTTGCCTGGGGATGATGGGTGCTGAGACCCAACATATGAAGTGCCAGAGGGTGCTTACCCCACATGTGAATGAATTGTAATGTATCTGTAGACTCAGGTGAGTGGCAAGGAGGGGGAAAGGAAATTGAGATGGCTAGCTAATATTTTCCTTCTTCCATTTTGTAAGTTCCAAAAGAACAGTGGCATACTGAAATGAATTGGATCTATTAAGATAGTCACAAGTGCTCTTTCCTCTGTAAGCATATCTAAAAGTTAAAACCTGTAGTATGTTTACATTGCAAATGAAACTGAGAGGATCCCTCATTTTGATAACTCACTGATAATGCTTCATTCTTGCTAGAAACACCTCCACCTGGTTATATCAGTGAAGATGGAGAAACAAGTGACCAGCAGTTGAACCAAAGTATGGATACAGGTAAGATTGATTGATTGATTGATTGATTGATTGATTGATTGATTGATTGATTGTATTTATACCCCGCCTATCTAGTCATTTCGACCACTAGGCAGCTGAATAGTCTGAATCTTTACTATATGCTCAAATGCAGGAGTTTGGTGACTGTGATTGTGATTCAGTGAGTCTCTCTATGTACTGTCACAGATGTATTGTATTTACTTTGTTCCATCTTTCTACATTTTAAAGCACCTCACAACAAATCCAAAAAGTACATAACATTTATCTAATTTCATATTACAAATCAATTCCCATTAGAAAACCACAACCTGGCAAACAGAAGGCAAAATGGTCTAGAGTATGACTCCTGGAATGGCCAGGAGTATACTGTATTTGTTATTTCATCTCAGGATGGAGATGAAGAGACCAGGTATAGCAAGGAAAGGTTGAAGCTGTTGAGCAGACAGAGAATTGAGTATATCTGATCTGGGGGAAACAGCTAACAAGTGATATAATGTTAAGATATGATCTTCAAATATTTGAAGACTGGCAGTGTAGGTGGAGCAAATCCGTATTCTTTTACTTTAGAGGGTAGGACGTAAACCAATAAGTTCAAATTACAAGGACAGGAATTTTGACTACACACCAGACAGTTCAAGGAGTGTGACAATGGAACAGACTGTCTCAGAAAGCAGTAGACTCTTCATTAATGATGGGTGAGAATTTCTTTTGGTTACTTTTTAAAAAATTCTAAAGTTACAAGAGAAAAGAACTTCATATTAAAAAAACACATTTGGGAGAAAGTGAAACAGACAGATCTGTTAATCCATACTCTGATTTAAAGATCTTGAGGCACATTCTGGCTGATCACGTCTTAAGGAGAGGGAGCAGCAGATTTCCTACATCAGCAGGAACTGGAGTAGAGGGCCGCTGAGAGCCTTATGAACATCTGCTCTTGATCTTCTCTGGGAGTGTGTGCCAGATTCTGGGGGGAATGGCAGCAAAGTCTCTGCCATGGATATTACTTACATTAACAGAAGCACTTGTATCGGCCTGTCTACCTAAATGGACAGCTATTTGTAGAGGCCAGTCTTGAGTACTGTGTGTCCAGGCTTTAAAGGTAAACAAAAACTACTTTTTTAAAAAAAAAAATATTTTTATTTTTAACAAGGGGATGACAAAAAGGAAAAGGGGAATTGAGGTTAATAGGGAAGAGGAGAAACAATAACATACTAACATCCATTCTATACCTATTGCCATATCAAAATTCCAAATTATTCTTTTTACTATTTTCTGCCTTCCAGGTTTAAGTTCTCGTTTCAGTATATGCTCTTCATACGCTGCCTGTTGATTCAGTCCATTTGTAGAATAAATTCCATCTTTCTGTTGCCTTTTGTAAAGGACAGTCCTTCATAACTTCTGATAAAATGTCCATTTCTGCTGTTTCCCGTATCTTTATAAGATCTTGTTTCGGTACCGTCGGACTTTTCCAATTTTTGGCATAGAGAATTCTGGCTGCAGTAACTGTGTATATGACTATATATTCCTTTGTCTTATCTATATTATCAGGTATCATACTCAATAAAAACAGTTCTGGAGTTAATGGCACCTTACAAAGCAATATTTGTTGCAACACAGCATGTACTCTTTTCCAATACTGTTTCGCTACTCTACATGATAATAGCTTCCCACTTGTGCTTCACATTTCCAACACACATTTGATACATCTGTATACATCTTCGACAGTTTTTCTGGAGTCATATGCCCCCTATAAAACATCTTGTATATATTCTCCTTAAAAGTAACCGATCTTGTCAGCTTTATATTATTTTGCCATATTTTCAACCATTGATCAATATCAGTATTATGCCCTATGTTTTGTGCCCACTTAATCATACAGTCTTTAACCATTTCATCTTGCATTTTAATTTCTAACAGATAGTTATGCAGTTTTTAAACAATTTTATCTTTTGAACCTAATAAAAGCTTACCAAACATTGTCTGAGTAGAAACATTCTATTTTGTCTTTTGTGTATCTACTGTAGATTCCAGCTGTACTCTGGACCACCAGTCTATATAGATATTCTGTGTCTCTAGCTCTTCTTTAGACCTTAGTTCACCATCCTTTTTAAATAAATCTTGGTATCTTAAAAGTTGTGCTTTTGTCATGAGATTAGGTTGTGTAAAGGTCTCTATAGGTGAAACCCATACAGGTGTTTTGTGATAAATTTGTTGTATAATCTTTCTCCACATTCCCAATAAAGCTCTTCTTATCATATGAAAATTAAAATGCTTTTGCTCTTTATCCTTTTTATACCATAGATAAGTGTGCCAGCCTAATTGTAAATCGTATCCCTCCAAGTTAAGTAATCTATCATTTTCCAAAGTTATCCATTCTTTTATCCAATCTAAAATACAGGGTCTATAATACAGAACCCAATCTGGAAGACCAAAGCCAGCCCTTTGTTTAGTATCTTGGATTGCCTTAATTTTAATTCTTGGTTTTTTACCTTGCCGTACAAATCTCATAATTATCTTACTAAGTTCTTGGAAAAAGGACTGTTTTAATATGATAGGAATTGTCTGAAATAAGAATAGGATTTTTGGCAAAAGGTAAACAACAACTTCTGGAGTTCAGCCTGAAAATAAAAAAACTATAGCCAGAGTAGTTCTTTGGAAATCACCCATTGACAGTGTCATCTGGAAGGTGAGCAGCAGCATTTGCCTTTACCTGCAGCTTTGGAGTTGTGTTCAAAAGTACTCCAACTCTGAAAGCATTAATTACCAAGAGTTAGTTACCAAGAGTCAGTATGCCAGTGTTTTTTAATCTAAAAAGGTTAACTAGCTAGTATTGCCAGCAGTTTGTCTGGAAGTGCTCACCTGGCTCAGCAACTACTCAAATGGGGGAAAACAGAAGAGGATTTTCTTCTCTCTCAGGTCCATTCACAGGCCAGAAGTAGGAAAGGATTCCCACAAGGCAGTCTTGTATAAGAGAAAAAGTACTAAGATTTTGTCTCCCTTTCAACTTTAGAGACAGTCGCACTTGAGGATGGGGAGTGAACTGCTTAACTCTGTGCTCACAGCAGGAAGGGGGTATCTTCTCAAGCCCAGTTAATGTGTAATTAAGAACCAGGTTTGATCTGTTTGGTTGTTAAGAGACTCTAGTTTAAACAAGTCCCATATGCCACCTTTGGATCCATCAACAAACTGCAGTCCATTCTAAACTAGGAACCAAACAGTAGTCTGTGCATTCTCAGGAATCATGCTCTGAGCTAACTGGGTTTTCCTTAACTGGAGAAAGGTGGCATAGAAATGGAAATAAATTAATACATTTTTAGTAAAGCAATAATTGGATTTTTGTTGTAGATGTTAGGGGTTGCCTTGTCTGTTGTGCTGACACTTGGAATTTGGGGCTCAGATTGTTATTTGGCTAATAAAACAGAAAAGCCAGAGGTCCACTTGAGCCCTGTAATAATCTGAACAAGTAACCACTACTTGTGCCTTGGTCACCGTATTGACCCCGATTCTCAATTAACGAAGAAAAAAGCAGTTCAATGAAGCATATTCATATTAGTCAGTGCAGCAATTTAAGTAGGGTTAAATCTTTGGATATCTGTGAGTTTTGCACCAAGAGTTAAATGGAAGTTTTATGATTGGTGAGTAGTACAAAAACTGTGCTGATGAGTGCTCATGAACAGGATTCCTGTGTCCAGTTCCTTGGAATGTGGTGCAAACAGATTGTGTTGTGTGCAGACCAAAGGGCATTGCTTTGTCAGAGGACAAACACATTGGTTTTTCTTCTTTGTGGGAAGCTTACATGACAGGATAGAGAAAAGTCCGTTTATCAGCTTTTTCAGCTGCCTTCCATGTACCCTATGCACTGATTTCATAACTTGTTTTTTGTTTTGCTTTTGCTGGTGGGATGGTCTAAATTGTAAGCCAAATCGATTTACCAGAGGAAACAGTGTGGTTCTCTTTCCACAGGCGATGACATCTCAGCATCTCCTTCCCTCCTTTTGCCCATAACGTATAAACCTGGAGTTTTCTCAGTCGTTAAGAGTACAGAACGTTAGCCTCTGCATTTGGCTCCTGCCAGTTAATAGAATTAATGACGTCTTAAGCAGTTCAAAAGCAAAGACGGGCTTATTTTCCAAAGAGTTGGATTGTAGTTGGATAGTAGCTGTCTTGGAATATCTTTGGGGTCAATGGCTAACACATGGTTGTGTTTGTAAAAATTGACCCAGAGATCTCCAAATGTCTGTTGCACAGTGTTGCAGTGTAATGCTAGCATGTGGAAGAACATGACCACCAGCACTGTCTGAATCACACAAGTGAGTGTGTTTTGAAATAACAGTCTTGATTAACTCCACAGGTTCTCCAGCAGAATTGTCTCCTAGCACACTCTCTCCTGTCAATCACAGCCTAGGTAAGCTTGTCTCACTTTACCCTCTGCTTCTTGTGCTGGAAACGATAAGGGGGCTCTATCCAGAAAGAGGCATCTGTTGCTAGAGATGAACAAAGGCAGCATTAAAATTTGTTTCAGGCAGCTAAGACCTCATGTTTCTTGAGTCTACCCATGCCCTGTGGGTAGGACTTGGTGGGCTATCAGTTATTGGGCTCCATATCACCTTGTCAGCATGATCATTGGCGCCTGATGGTGGGATTAGTAACTCAACATCATTGGAGGCTATGGTTTTATAATCTGTTTATTCTTTGATTGTCACTGTACAGACAGCCTCATTTCTACCACTCCACTATGTGGGGTCTGTGTTCTGGTGTCAGTTCCAAGCAGAGGATGAATTTTGAAGTAGGGAAAGCTGCGGGAAGAGCAACTTGTTTGTTCCATTATTTCTCTGGGCCTCTTTTTAAAAAAAAGGAACGGAGGGACGGTTCTGCACTGTCTGAGTATTAGTTGTTGGAGTAATACCACACAGATGCGGCCCTAGTAGTGTGGGTTTTGTAGAGTTAAAACAGGACAACAGAGGGGTTAATTGTCTGCACATGCGTGATAATGTAGATGGTGATAGACTGAAAGCCCCCAAAGTTAGGGCAGTAGAAAGTAGAGATGGGATTCAGTTTCAGAAAGTTGAGGCAGTTGTAAAACATGTCTGTTGTGTCGTAAGTTTATAGATTGACAATGGTAACATGTAACATTTATATAGTGCCTTCTGGATTCTGAAAAGGCGTTACATTCATTTGGAGCCATTCTTTGAACAGCCCAGTTAGGTTTGTACTGTAGAAAGAGAGCTGAAATGGAGAGACACCTGCGTGCTATAGGTTTATGACTGAGGCGAGACTCGAATCAAGTTCAGAGCACATTCACACAATGCCTCTGCTGTAATCACTGTTCCTAACAGGCCCTGTTTGCTGCATCTGTGGGTTGCTATAAAGACGTCATTCTGTTAATGTAGTCATGTGGTAGCAGTTGCTGAGTTGTGTACTAGTGACATTAGGAAGCTGTCGTATACTCAGTCAGAGTGCAGATCCATCTCGCCCAGTATTTCAGCTCTACCTAGCATCAGCTTTCCAGGGTTTGAGGTAGAATACTTTCTGGGAGCTACCTGGAGCTCTTTCTCTGATATTAACTGGTTTTGTCCCATGCAGGGTTTAGCTTCCAAAATCAAATGGAAATAGGTGTGTTTGAGGTGGTACTCAGCTACAGAAAACTGCCTGATTCCTGTTTTCGGACTAAGTGAATGGGACCAAAGAATAAAATCAAATTGATTGTCTTATTAACAGCATTCTATATACTAATCTTAGCCTTAGATGTCCAAAGAGTTCCCTGAAAGCTAAATGCCTGAACATGCTTCACTCTTCATCTTCTGTTCATGCCTTCTGCTTCCTGGTTCTCTTTTTAATAGTGTTTTTAGTTTAAATTATGACACTGTAGTGTGGAATCAATTTGCTGATAATGGGACATGTGATGTAGAGGCACCTGAAAGCATCATCAGAAGTGTCTGTCAGGTGTACAAGATGCACCATGCTGGACAAACAGCACAGACAAACCAAATGTTCCAGACAAAAAAAAAAGTTCTGTTCCTTTCTGCTAAAGTAGTTGCAGAGAAGTTAGAAGGCTCAGGAGATGGCAGTGAGCATTTTAAAATCAAGATGTTGGCCTGTTGACCTTTATAAGAGGAGATGAATCAGAAGAAATAGAACATAAAGATTTTGAAGAGAGTGTATTAAACACAATCTATTCAAACATCCTTCAGCTACATTTTGAAGTGAGAATAGAAAACTGAAGCAGTTATAATGTGTAGGCAGAACTCTTTTGGCATAGTATAAATGAAGGCAAGATAGTCTTCTTTATAGCCATGCATAGCAGTTTATTGTCAAAAGTTTTAGAAGTCTGGCACATACTAACAGAAGAATTACTTCTTTCTCCCCTCCAGACTTGCAGCCAGTTACCTATTCAGAACCTGCATTTTGGTGTTCAATAGCATATTATGAATTGAATCAGAGAGTGGGAGAAACCTTCCATGCATCGCAGCCTTCACTTACCGTAGATGGCTTTACGGATCCATCAAACTCTGAAAGATTCTGCCTAGGGTTGCTCTCCAATGTGAATAGAAATGCCACTGTGGAAATGACAAGACGGCACATAGGTATGACCACATGACCAGTTGTTTCTTTCTCAGATCTTCTTTACCTTGAATCTTGGCTCTGAAACAGGCCCATAGAGCTAGTTAAGTGAGCTAGTAAGCAGCAAAAATTTTTTGCAGTGGCCTATAAAGTGCTTGCTAGAAGAATACAATCATCCGTCTGGCAATGGGTTACAATAAATAAATAAATAATAAATAAATTATGAAGACATGCCTTAGCAAACATAAGAACATAAGAAGAGCCCTGCTTGGATCAGGCCAAGGGCCCATCTAATTCCTGTATCTCACAGTGGCCTCTCCAGATGTCTCTGGGATTACACGAGACAACTAGATACCTGTCTCCTGATCCCCCTCCCCTGCATCTGGCATTTGGAGATACCTTCCTTTTAAGTCTGGAGATTGTACATCCCCATCATAGCTTGTAACCTGCAATGGACAAGATCATTTTCAGTTTGGCTTGTGAGTTGGATCGTGTAAATTTTAAGCTGCATTTGTTTTCTCTCCCCTCCCTCCAACCTGCAGGAAGGGGAGTACGTCTGTATTATATTGGTGGGGAAGTTTTTGCTGAGTGCCTAAGTGATAGTGCAATCTTTGTTCAGAGCCCCAATTGTAATCAAAGATACGGATGGCATCCTGCAACTGTGTGCAAAATCCCACCAGGTAAGAGACATAAAGCAAACGGAAGAGTTCAGTCTGTTGAATTGTGTTTGCTTGGTTGTAACATCTTGAGAGACATTTCATTAAAAGGAGGTGGGATTAAATCATTTTAGCATGCTTGGTAAGAGATTCACTTGCCGTTTAATCACTAGGAGTCTTTGACCATTTTTCTGTTACAGGTTGCAACTTGAAGATCTTTAATAACCAGGAATTTGCTGCTCTTTTGGCTCAGTCTGTAAATCAGGGCTTTGAAGCAGTGTACCAGTTAACCCGAATGTGTACCATAAGAATGAGTTTTGTCAAAGGATGGGGAGCTGAATACAGGTACAGAGCGGCTTTTTCCTCCCCTTATTGGTAGACCTACCCTGTGATTGGACTGCATTCACAGGTTCATACATGGATGCAGTCAAAGCTGGAGCTCATGGGCATAACATAATCAAGTGTTTAGTTTCTTTTTTAAGAAAAGGAGACCAGCTAGTTGTAGGTTGTTTCATATTCTGCTCTAGGGAACCCAAACATACAGTGATTAGCAATGGCAGGGAAGCTTTTCAGCTACTGTGAGGACAGTTCTGTCTGGGTATTGGTTGTTGACGGTAATAAACCTTATCTATCTACTGGCTGTATTATTGGAGAGGGAACGACTGAGTTGATAAGAGGAAACATTCAGATCTTTCAGGCTTGAGCAGTGTTTTGCGTGAGTGAACAGTGGGTTGCGTTCTAAAACAAAGCATATTTTGTTACTCTCAAGGGTTCACTGCAGGCAAGTCTATGTAAAAATGGGTTCCTACAGATAGACAGTAGGGACGTGGTGGCGCTGTGGGCTAAACCGCAGAAGCCTGTGCTGCAGGGTCAGAAGACCAGCAGTCATAAGATCGAATCCATGCGACAGAATGAGCTCCCGTCGCTTTTCCCAGCTCCCGCCAACCTAGCGGTTCGAAAGCATGCAAATGCAAGTAGATAAATAGGGACCACTTCGGTGGGAAGGTCACGGCATTCCGTGTCAAAGTCGCACTGGCCATATGACCACGGAAGATTGTCTTCGGACAAAACGCTGGCTCTATGGCTTGGAAACGGGGATGAGCACCGCCCCCTAGAGTCGAACACGACTGGACAAAAATTGTCAAGGGGAACCTTTACCTTTATAGATAGACAGTATTAATATATTAACGCTCAGCCTGCTCTAAAACTAAAGATGAAATTGATGTCTCCCAACAGCACTGATGAGCCATGTTATGTCCTGTGGGTGCTCTGGATGGGGATTGTCAAATGTCTGTATGGGACTACATTGTGGAGGATTTATATTGCAGGAACGGGCAGTAAGAACATTGGGTTCTGCCTTTCTTTTAGTGTCTTGCATTAGATTTCCAAGTAGATTTAGCTCCTGGTACTTTTTAAAAAGGGAGTAAGACTGAATGTGTTGAAGAAATGTAGCTGAGCTTGGATTAATTGCTTCTGTCTCAACTTTCCTGGTCATTACCAGTAAATTGTGCCCCTACACAATGGTGTTAGCATACTCACTCTCATTTGGGTGTTCCAAAAGGAGGAAGATTCACACATTGTAGGAATCAAATAGATTATGCAAGCCAGGTCTTATATAATGCTGGTGGAGCAGATTGTTCTACCAGTGTACTTACATGGACACGCAGGATGAGAGCAATCTGAAGAGCCTTCATCAGCATCTGAACCACATTGGGTTCTTTCAGCACCAGGGCCAACTGTCAGCCTCCCGGTCACTCCTTCCCCAGCAACTAGTCAACTAGGCTCCCTCACTCATTGCCATTTCTTGTGGTCTTCTTGGGGTGTCCTGCAAGGCAACGGGTTGCAGAGCAGGGCTTCTATGAGGCTGGCTTCATTGTGCATTTTCTTCTATGCTTTTGCCCTTTTCCAGGCGGCAGACGGTAACAAGCACTCCTTGTTGGATTGAGCTTCACCTGAATGGACCTCTACAATGGCTGGATAAAGTATTGACTCAAATGGGCTCCCCATCAGTGCGCTGCTCCAGCATGTCGTAAAACTCCTTCTCATTACTGGTGGGCTTAAGATACAAAGTCCAGGCAACAGACTCAAGTCTAACAGCTCGTCTGTCATAGTAGCTCATGTGTGGTCTCCATGAACTGTTTTCCTATCCAAAAAGTTCTGTGAGATAATGTGTGTGTGTGTGTGTGTGTGTGTGTGTGTGTGAGTGAGAGAGAGAGAGAGAGAGAGAGAGAGAGAGAGAGAGAGTAAATGATAGAAAGGGAGAGAGAGAGAGAGAGAGAAAGCAAGCACTTGAGGGTCTTGTCAATTTTAAAGCACCTTGTGAATTTTGTTTCCTATACTCTGATGCTAGGTGAAATGTTAGTGTATAGAAACACCTTCTTCTGAAGGAGGGAGGGTCATTTAAAAAGACTTTAATGGTGTTTTTATTGGGTATATATAAATCGAGTGTCCTAAAGGTTTACCAATAACATGGACAGTTTGATTATTGTATTATTCCCTCCCCCCTCAATATGACACCATTCTGCTGTCCCAAGTTTTAATTTCCATTGGTAGACATGCAGACCTCTTTGATTTAGGCAGCCATGTTGTAAAAGCCCAAGTTCTTGCTTTTCCATATTTTTTATATTTTTATATATAAATATATATGCAGGCTTTTGCTGCCCGATAACAGACTTCTGTTCCAAAACAAACTCTCCTTGCCCCAGTGTGTACATAACCCCCGAGTGTGTGAGGTGCCTGCCACCTTTATAGGTGCTTTGCGTTCCATTGTTTGAAATCATGGGCGTCGAGCATACTTAAAAGGCCTCACATGTGAACTGTAAATGTGAGTTGATTTTTCTCTCTCCCACTTCCCTTTGGCCAAATCATGCTTAGAAGAGTTTTTTTCTCTCCTCTGCCCATCCAGGATGGTTTGTCTATTACTTTCAGTGGAAGCTGTGGCCCTACTGCTTCAAGGCTCCTTTTGTACCTCTGTGTTTAAAAACATGGGGTGAGGGAGGGGAGGCAGTCCTCAAAGAGGCACTGGTGGGCTTGTGCAGCTGTAACACTGCTTGTTTTGTAGCCACAGTTTAGAGATCAGGAACAGGCTTGATCAGCAATAGGGGGTGTTCTCCGCTTTCCTGGTGACACACACATCTCTCTTTACCATCGTATAGGCACAGTAAGTTTTACTGTGGTGCCTATGCCAACAGAGTGCCAATATTAAACAGGATTTTAAATCCCCACCGAAAAAAGACAGGATAGTGTTACCGTGGCTTAATAATGCTACCTTGATGAGGCTTTGCAAGGAAGGAGGAGCAGTATTAGGGTCCAGTTTGTGGTCCAAGCATAGTGGGCACATTACCCCTAAATTTTGGAGTGAACCCTTTCCCTCAGACCACGGACCATGTATTGGAAGGGTTTTTTCACCCAGGTGAAAGGAGCAAACACCCTTTCCTCATCTCCCTGATTTCTTGCAGCAGCCCATGGTCTGGAGCACCAGAAAATCGTGAATCTTCAGTGCATGTGTGTATCCATCAGAAAATAAAGTGTAGCTCCTGAATCTTATTTCGACACTCTCCCCCCCCCCCCCCAAAGAGGGACCTATCTGTTGCAGATCCCATGCTACCTTGTCTTAGGTAAATGAGGAGAACATTCATGCATTCTTCAAACTGAGAAGCAGCGATAAGATGTCAGTGATGCTTTTGTGTCATGATATCCTTTACAAGATGAATCTTCAGTTATCTATGTAACTGGGATGAATATATGGAATCTTGCAAGCTGAACTTGAGTTCCTTGTACTCAGATGCCTTTTTTAAAAGATGGTTGGGGGCAATCTGGAAAGAAGGTTGCCTCACCTTCAGATCGGCTGATGAGGTGGGAGGGCAAGCAAGCTCCAGCTTCTCTTCCCAGGTTCTTCCATCTCCCACTGCCCTAGTACAATGGGGCCACAGGTGTGCCCCATAGTAGATGAAATTGGACTAGACGCAACTTTGGAAGGACAGGGATGTCAGAAGATATGCTCTCTTTCTCTCCCATTTCACTGGTAGGCTTTTAAAGGGGAGATTTAGACGTCACAAGGTAAACTTTGGCAGCCCTAGAAGTGTACACCACCCTTACACACAGTCAAAATGTGACTTCCGCTATATTTGATCACAAAACCTGACATTTCATTGAAGTCTTACAGGGCTGGTCAGACCCACTTCACATGGTGTAGTCCTTGAGAATCCCTTATGGAAGGGAGGAACCTTTGCAGAATTAGTTGTTTCTGCAGACTCCCCAAGAAGGACTCTAGTACATGTTATTGTGAACCCTGGGACACTACATCTGGACTTTGCTTTAAAAAGTATTTTGAATTATATTCTACGGATAAGCCTGGGTGGGGTAACTGTAAGGGTTGGGAAACTGTATAGAAGGGTTTTTCTGACTTGAAAAATATACACCTTACTAACAATCTTGTGGTCTAGCTGTCTGTCATTCTCTTGATGTTGTGGCAGAAGCAGAGTTGCCTTTTGTCTCTTTTCTTTCCTTCTCCCCCCCAACCCCCCTCACCCCAGATTGTTCAGTTGCACTAGAACTGTACTTTGTAAGTACATTTATCGACAACTTCAGCTTTCAGAACAAATGTGGCCAGTGTTAAGCTTTGTGATCAGCTGACTGAACGGATAATAGTGATGGATATTTTTATGCCATAATAAATAGGGCATAGGAGCAATACCAAAAATAAAGCCTGGGGTGGGGGTGGGGAACCGAGTGAATCAGGCCATTTAAAAAAATTGGCACAGCGGTTACCAATTTGTGTAGTTTTACCAGTAGTCTAATGTATTGGTAGAACTTGTGAACCTAAGAGATAAGCTTTCATGCGTGTTGCATTTGCCTAATATGTGAATACACTAATAAAGTTTTAATTCTCACTGCTGTTTGTTTGAATGGTTCAGCAGCTCGGAAGGCTTGTGTCTATCTCAGCTGTGAATATAGCTGGGCTATATCAACAACATTGTGCTGCTAGCTTCGCAAACCCAAGGAAAAGTGAGTCCCTGGCCCTTGGCACTGCATGGCAAAGTTCTCATGAAACTGGAGACGATTTCAGAAGCTTTCTGCTTTGTGACATGGGGGTGGCCTTGTTACATACCATGCAAAAACAACAACAACAACTCACATGCACACACAAAAAAAACAAACGTTTCTATATGTAAAAAACAAACTGACACTCATTGTGTTGAGCTTTAGATTCTCACCTTGGAAACATGATTTCATTGACCGTCTTCATTTTGTCTTTGAGTAACATGACGCTTTCAGAGTTTAGCAACTGGGAAAACTCTGGCTGTGTGAAACATTGGAGTGATCCGGAAGATCTTGATGGATCATTGTAGCCACAGCTATTGGTGGTTTATAATTATAGTTCACTGCTTTTCTGTCCAGCCTAAAAGCAAACTAATCAAGCTTTTGGTAAATTTGGAAGACTCGGCGACTGCTCCTGGATGTGTCCTTGTCAGTTCACCTTTATACTGTTTGCAGACTGTTATTCTACCCTTGTTTCTTGCTTCCTCTTGCTATCACACTGTTCACTAGTAAAATTGACCAGTCCTACAAACAAGATAGTGCCACTTGATAAGGCTAGTGAATTTCATGCATGCTTGTTCACATTCATCTACTAAAGTTGGCAAATGTATTTTTTTCTTTTCCGTTCATGTTCATTTTCTAGAAGAAACCATACTGATAAGTTTTTGGCTAGCAGCTGTTTCCATTAAAAGCTTTTCAAATTTTTTAGGACGAGAATTTGTGTTCAGTGACAACTTCTATTTCCAGTCATATTAAGGAGAGTTTTGTAATCCTATTAAACTGTTGCAAGCAATTACATTTTTTGCATTTGTCAGATGACTATAGCCAGCATGTATCACATGATTTCACTGAAAAAAAATGTATGAGGTTAGTTCGGATGTATCTTGCTCATTTCTTCCAGTTTTATTTCACGATATGCTGTCCTCCTCTTTGAGGTTGCACCAGTTCATTGAAATATCATTGATATATGTGAAACTCTCACAAACTGAACAAAATTGTCCAAAGGATGATGGCTGAAATTGTGTAAATGCAAAACTGAAAAATACTTTGCTCTCATCTGTCCGCCCCCTGCCCTTTTGGGGGGGGGGGTTGCCTAGATTCAGGTGCTCTGACTGAAGTGTTGGTTCACACAAAACACTTTAAAATCATTAAAACCATTTAATCCCAAAAGCAAGAGAGGTTTCTAAACAAGGCTTCCACTATCCAAAGGCTGGCATTGTAAAGTTCTTTCTGTCAACTTTGGCTCAGCAGAGGGCAACATGGTATAATTCTCTCTGTGTACCTGTGCCTGTGTTTGCCTGACGAAATTGCTCTCACGCGTTTTCTGTGGTCCGGCGTCACAATTTCCATGCATAATAAATTGGGTCCCAGGAAGCAAGAAGAGGGGTTACAAAAGCCTATCGATTGTAAGTTGGGTCTGTGTTTAAATGCTCAGTGTTTTGGAGTGAAATGTGAGACTGTTTGAACACAGTCCCAATTTGCCAGAGAAAGACTAAAGCAGAGTGCCTTTTGCTTGTTTGTGGAAACCTATCTCAAATACTACAGCATCAGATAAGATGTACATGCTTATGGAGAGAAACAGGTGATGCTGAGCATCCCACACATTAACCTACCTGTGCTTCCAAGTGCCCCCCCATCTCAGCTACATTAGACAGCCCGTTCAGTACTAGTGCCCCACTACTGGAACATTCTCAGCAAATTAACTGCAAATTTTGCAATTTAAATTGGAGTGATAAGGGAGAAACTGCCTCTTATCTTCTGCTGGAAGCAGAGGAGAGAGGAGCCTAGTTAGTACTGGATGGAGGGTCTTGACAGGGCTTGGAATGGATTCTGTTTGGAAACTGGGAGAGAGTAGCTGAGAATCAGAATTGACAGTACTGCGCTAAAAGGAGATGGCCAGATAGCTCAGTGACTTAGGTATCTGGCTGCAGAACCAGAGGTTGGGTGTATGGACCAGTGGTCTGATTGGTGTAAGACTCTGTGGCCAACAGATGAATCTTCTTCAGCCCAAGTTATCATCTTCTCTTCCCTTCTTTTTTTCTGTTTCAGATTTTCTAAACAACCAGAAAAGCTGGTTGTCATAAAAGATGAAAACTGTACTGGGGAGGAAAAAAACACCAAGGTGTATATTTATTCAGGTTAAATCAGCATTTTCCTTCAGTTAGTACATGACTAATTCCCTCTTCAATATATGTATTTTTAGGATAGTATTGCTGAAAATAGGAATCTTCCACTCAACTCCTGAATGTTTTGAGTTTGTAATTAGTTCCAGTCTGTGGACTGTTTGTAATTTTTTGTTCGTTTTAAACGCTGGCTTTTAGGTTTTATTTTTAGCTGTTCTTACCCATTGCCAATTAGATTTGCAACAATATATATACAGTACTACGAACGCAAATTTTTCCAATTGTGATGGCTTTTCTCCTTTGCAAGGCCACAAACTCCATCGTGTGCTCCTTCTGTTGAAATGTTTTGAAGTCTTGTGGTTTCCCTGGATTTGTGAAAAGTTGGCATTGAAAGGACAATGACTGAGGAATCTTGAGAACAGATCATTTCAACCTTTGCTCAGAAGTTGTTATCATTCTTAGGTTGTAGGCTTCAGTTTGACCCCCGCTAGCATGATATATTCACTAAAGCATGTGCAAAGTGTGTTTTCCTCCAGAGTGAGTAACCAGCCATTCACTGGTTATAGAAACACAGAAGAAAGATCCTGTATCTGTTCCATATTAGTGCTGGTAAGTAGTTGCAGGAGAGCCCTGGTGATGGGTTTTTATGTTGCCTTGTTTAAAGATGGACAGGTTGGCTGCCTCTTCAACTTGATTAGTGATTTAACTGAATAGGTGATACGTGATGTTTGGAGATGGTTGAATTGGTTGGCACTCAAGAGAGGGACAGAGGGAAGAAGTAAAGAGGAAAGGACATCTTATAGAGAGATGATAGTCAGCCTCCCTGGAGCCGGACTGAGGAGATAACTGGATCTCAGTGGTATAGAAGGGCACATGCTCGGTATTCCCATGGCCCAAGGTTCATGACTTTGTGTACCTTGGCTCAACAGTCTCAGACACTCTCTCTCTAGATGTAGAACTGGATAAATGCTCTGTGTTTTGGCAAAGCAGCTACCATGTTCTCTAGGCTCATAGAGTATGGCTTAATAAGAAGCTGACGGCATAGACCAAGATCCAGGTCTATAGAGCCTGTGTCCTGAGTACACTCCTTTGTGCACGGCAGGAGAGGAAACTGAAGACATTCCATATGCATTGTCTCCAATGCATTTTTGGTATCACCTGGCAGGACAATGTTCCAAATAGAGTAGTCCTAGAATGAGCTGGAATTTTTAGCTTTTATACGTTACTGAAACAGCAACCGTCTACATTGGCTTGGGCATGTTGTGAGAATGACTGACAGTCTGATTCTAAAAGATCTCCTGTATGGAGAATTAGTGCAGGGAAATCGCCCCAGAGGGAGACCACAGCTGCGATACAAGGATATCTGCAAGCGGGATCTGAAGGCCTTAGGAATGGACTTCAACAGCTAGGAAACCTTGACCTCTGAGCGTTCAGCCTGGAGGCAGGCGATGCATCATGGCCTCTCCCAATTTGAAGAGATCCTTGACCAGCAGGCCGAGGCAAAGAGGCGGTCCCAAAAGCAGCAAAACCAGGGAGCTGGACGGGACAGCTTGCATTTGTCTTCAGTGTGGAAGGGATGTTCACTCTCGAATTGGCCTTCTCAGCCACACTAGATGCTGCTCCAAGTCCTCCATACAGAGCATGTTACCATAGTCTCTCGAGACTGAAGGATGCCTAATCTAAAAGTTCAACTCTTGGCATGGCCAGTTAAAGGGATCCAGTATTGGGCAATGGGAAAGTTTTCTCTTTCTGAGATCCTGGGGAGTGGCTGCTTGCTTATTTTTTGGAGTGTGTGTTTCACCTTGGCTTTCTCTCAGGAATAGACTCAAGGCATCTTACAGTGTTCACCAAAATAGAATTGAAATGCACTTAGATAAAAAAAACAATAGAATGTAATTTAAAACAATTAAAACCAGAATTTGAAGAGTTACTAGTGAGAGAAACAAAGTATCTGTAAATGGGAGTATTCCTTCAAAATTGGCTTTTAAAGAGATAGATAGCTTCGTTCTCAGAAGCTGGAAGCCTGCCCAGCCGCTGTTACTCATGAGAGACTGTTCTGGCTTAAATGAACAGAGGAGGCGTGGGTAGGTGTGTGCAGCAATCGTATACTCTACAGCAGAGATAAAGTTGACCAACTGGGGAAAAAAAGACAAAATATAATAACTGACAACCCTCTGGCAGGAAGAAGAACAGTATGGCTGGAATTGAGTACTTAGGAACATGTAAGTCTATAAAACACAGAAGAAACTGGGTGAAGTTCTGTTGCTTAGTATAGTAAATTGCAGCAGAGTAGGCCCAGTGAGGATTTGATGAGTCAGCTCAGTTTTTGGTCAGAAAAATAATGTCCGTTTTGTATGTGCAGTAAAACCAAGATGCGCCTTTTATTCTACTAAGTCCTGTTTGCAAAATAGATGCAAGGAAGAATGTACGCTCAGAAGACATACCAACAGGCTTCTTTCAATTATCAAAACCAGAACTTCTGTTTATTTCTGCTGTTAGCATAAACAATGGTTCCACTGAATGCGAAAGGAACTTGAGCAGGAAATTGCATGCCTTTATATTTTGAAGGTCCTTTGCTTTTCAAACTTTACTGCAGGCCACTGTGGCTTTTGGGACAGAATAGAAGGCTTCCATACATCAAAGGCCTCTCTTCCAATCATGAATTCTTAGTTTTTTATGCACTTGGAATCCCTTTCCCTTGCCATTTTTAAATTGGATTGCAGAAAATTAAAGCTACTGTAGCCCTTGGTCATGGAAATGTAGAACTGGGGTTTATTTTTAAAACACAAGCACATTATTGACCTAAAAAATGAAAGGGAAGAAGCAAATGAAATCCATATTGTATAAAAGATGTAAGATGAATATTTGGCAGGATGGTGTGCATAAGAGCAGCACAGCATATTTAGGCAGACTTCATCCTTAGTCAAACCATATGGCCTGCTGAATTTGGTTGTATGGGAGCAAATGCGTTACTTTTTCCTGCTTTAAGTCAC
This sequence comes from Pogona vitticeps, assembly GCF_051106095.1. NCBI lineage: Eukaryota > Metazoa > Chordata > Lepidosauria > Squamata > Agamidae > Pogona > Pogona vitticeps. Next base: position 302,997,287 of record NC_135784.1, read on the forward strand.
TACCCTTCCACATATAACTAGCAGTTACAGTTGGGTTTACAAGTCCAGCTGTAACTTCCGGAGGTCCAGCATGGAGCAGCCAGATGGATAACTGGAGCTGCTCAAAGGGAGCACATCGTCCCCCTGTTACAGCAGTTCCACTGGCTGCCGATTCAGTTCCAGGCACACTTCAAAGTTCTGGTTCTAACGTATAAAAGCCCTAAACGGCTTGGGTTCAAGCTATCCCAAGGATCATGCCTCCCTTTCTGAGGCTGCTTGGATGTAAAGATAATTAGGAGAGGCCTTTCTCTTGGTTCTGCCAGCTTCACAGACGCATTAGGTAGGTACGTGGGAGAGCCTTCTCTGTCACTGCTCCCAGTCTCTGGAACTCACTCCCACAAGGAAGCTAGACTGGCCCCATCTTTGCTGTCCTTCCACAAGCAGGCAAAAAGTTTTCTCTTCAGGAAAGCTTTAGCTGAATGACTGGCTGCCTGCGTGGGGTTTTAAATGGATTGTTGTGCTTTACTTCTCTGAATGTGTTTTCGTGTTGTATATGGCATTCATTTGATCCTTTTTAGTAATTGCATACGTAACTGTTGTTAACTTTAAAATACTGTCTTTTAATGATGTAAACTGCCTTGGGTCCTTTTAAAGGAGAAAGGTGGGGTAAAAGGTATTTTAAATAAATAAAAATAAATAAATAGAATCATGAAGTGGGGAGGGGTCCTCTAAGGCCATCAAGTCTGACCCCCTGCTCAATGCAGGAATGCGAATCAAATTATTTCTGTCAGGTGGTTGTCCAAATTTCTGTTGAGTGCCTTCAGTGTTGGTGCACTCACCATCTCTCACGGCAATTGCTTCCATTGGTTAGGAATAATCTAACCTAATAGTTAGGACGTCTTTCCTGATATTCAACTGGCTTCTTGTAACTTGAGCCCATTGTTGCATGACCTGCACTCTGGGATGTTTGAGAACAGATCCTGCCCTTCCTCCAAAGGACAGCTTTTCAAGGATTTGAAAAGTACTATCCTAGCTCCCCTCAAGGGTAAACATGTCCTCTTCTTTCAGTCTTTCCTCATAGGGCTTGGTTTCCAGCTCCCTGATCATCCTTGCTACCCTCCACTGAACTTGTTCCAATTTGTCAGTATCCTTCTTGAAGTGCAGTGTCCAGAACTTGGCACAGGACTCAAGGTGAGGCCTAGGTAAAGGTAAAGGTAAAGATTCCCCTTGACATTTTTAGTCCAGTCGTGTCCGACTCTAGGGGGCGGTGCTCATCCCGCTTTTCAAGCCATAGAGCCAGCGCCTGTCCGAAGACAGTTTCCGTTGTCACATGGCCAGCGTGACTAGGGAACACTGTTTTACCTTTCCACCAAGATGGTGCCTATTTATCTGCTCGCATTTACATGCTTTCGAATGGCTAGGTTGGCGGGAGCTGGGACAAGCGATGGGAGCTCACTCCGTTGCGTGGATTCGATCTTATGACTGCTGGTCTTCTGACCCTGCAGCACACAGGATTCTGCGGTTTAGCCCACAGCACCGCCATGTGAGGCCTAACCAGTGCCAAATACAGGGGAACTAGTACTTTGTGGGATTTGGAAACTATACTCTTAATGCAGTCTAAAATAGCATTTGCCTTTTTTGTAGCCCCATCACGTTGTTAGCTCATATTCATTTTGTGGTCTATGACGATTCCAGTAAACTCCCAGCATTTTCTACCGTTAGCCACGCTGCCTGCAACCGATGGAATTTTCAATCCACTTGTTTTAGGATGAAAAATACATGGCCTTCCAAACTTAAAACCGGCTCGGTCTACATTTCTTCAGCCAGATACCTAAACCACTGAACTATCTTAAATTGTGAATTATTGGCATTGCCAAGGGGGTTGGAGTGAATGACCTTGGAGCTTCACAGTTCTATTATTCTAACCATAGTACAAATCTTGGCTGGTGCTAAGCATCATATCTGTGTCTGTCCGGGTGCAAACTGTGAATGGGAAAACACTCCTCTAAGTATTGGCGCTCCCTTTTCCCAAGATTTCTGTGAATTCTGTCTTTCCACGGGAAAAGAAGAATATTCCCAAGAACAATTGGAATGTTTACTATGCAGCAGAGCGATAAGACCGGTAATGAAGAAAAGAAAGAAAATAGAGATTATAGAGGACATCAAACATGGATTAAAAATCATCTCTGAGGAGTTGTTTTCAAAATGTCCTTGTCAGCAGAGGCAAAGTTATGTCTAGGCTTTTGATGGCCTTGATGCTAAACCACAGTTTTGAGTGCAACTTCACAGATGACGGAACATTTAGAAATAAATAAAAATAAAGCGAGGCAGTCTTTGGAGAAAATTTTTCAAAAGGCAGGTTTGATCATAAAACCGCTTGGAGCAAAGTGAGTGTGTGTAGGGAATTGCAGATAGTACTGAAATCGGCTGGATAATTAGCATGGTTGCATCATTGCCGATGCAAAAGAAATGGGATCTTAGATTATTATGGGTGCCATGGCTTGACTTTGGAGGATGGGTTGAGCAAAGCGCTAATGGAGCACCCCAGGCAAGGGTGCCGTAAAAATTCTCACTACAACTATGTTTGTCTAGAATGCAAAGATATTCCAAAGGCAATTAACAGGCAGAATTACTGCTTTTTCAATCTTTTTTCCTGCTGTCTTATCAGTATACTGGTAATGCTCTCTCTGTAAGGACATCACCCCTCTAATTTACATAATTTTTCTGGAAATACTTCACGACACTTCCTCTATTGTTATTCTGATCCACTCTGTGTGCTGTTCTCTCTCTCTCTCTCTCTCCCCCAGCTTTAACATTTAATTGAGGAGACCTTTTTTCTTGTTTATTTTGTTAGATCGGATTCCTCTGGCCATAACTGCCTTTCTTTCAAGCCTCCTAAAATATATGTAGACAGTAACTATGGATGCTTGAGCATTTAGGAATGTAGGAAGGGCTCTTGGTGCCGAAACAATAAATAACAGTTGTCCAAGCACCTTTTCTGGAAGGTCATCTCCCCCACTCCATCAATTCCTCCCAATCAGTGCTCCCTTGCGTGCCCATTCTTCAGGAGGCCAGGAAATCAACTAAGGAACCAGATCTACTTCGCTGTGGCACCAGCTCTCTGAAATCAGCTCTTGGTGGAACTTCGCTTGGGTCCCTTCCTTCTAACATCCAGAGGGCTTCTGAAGACATTGCCTGGCAGAGAGGCCTTCCAATACGACCCTGTCTGATTTTTATGCCTTGCGCAATGCCTTATATTCTGGAATCGCAGTTCTTGTACAGTGGGGTCTTGACTTAAGAACGGCTTGAGTTAAGAACATTTTGACTTAAGAACCACTCTCATAGGAAAATATTGACTTGACTTACATACTTAGATTTGAGTTAAGAACTGAAAAAAAACCACGTGGGAGGCAGGGAAAGTGCAAAATGTGAACTTTCAGTTAACTGTTGGCCAGTGAAAAGGGTGCCTGTCTGCTTCCTCACTCCTCCCAGCGTTTAGAGAGTGGATTGGGAGACAGTCTTCAGACTGCCTGGTACTGGACTGCCTGGACTGTATTTTCCCTGCCTTCCCTGAACCTTTCTTGACCTAAGAAAAAAAGAAACAAAATATCCCCCTCTAGTGGTCGAAGGCGGAATAGCAGCTTCCCATTAGTTTCTATGGACGGAAAAGAGCAGATACGGATCAAATGGTTTTCAATGCATTCCTATGGGAAATGCAGATTTGACCTGAGAACTTTTTGACTTGAGAACCGCCTTCCAATACGGATTAAGTTCTCAAGTCAAGACCCCACTGTATCTGATTTGATTATTTGATTGGTTTTACTGTAATTTTGTTATTGCTGTGTTTTATTATTTCGTAGTAAACTGCCTGGAATATTGCTTCACACGAATGGGGCAGTATACAAACCAACCAAACAAACAATCAATCAGTCAGATAAATATCATTCTCCTCATCATAATCCTTGTGCTTTTGATAAGTTTCCACAGATAAATAGTACAGACGTTAATGTATAAGCCAGAATATACATACACAAAGACAGGGGCTGTGTGCAGAAATGTTCAGAAATACACGGGGCCTCCTTCAGGAATGAGGAATTACTAGCATCAAAGGAAGGACTTAAGAAACAGAGCCAACTGGAATATAAAGCAAGTAGCAGATTTTTCTCAGGGAATCTGCTTTGAGGTCCGTGAAATTGAACTTAAAATAGAGTTTTATTCATAATATCCACATCTAATGCTGAGGTTCCCCTGCTGCCAAAAGCTTGTTATGTTGCTTAGCGTAATAAACTACACTCAAGTAGGAACATTGAAATAATGGAGATTTGCTGAGTCAACTCCTCTGTAAGTTTAATTAATTCAAATTGGCCTACTCTAATTGTGGCTTTATCATAAGTTGCAATTAGAGTAGGCCCATTTAATTTGGTGCTGGAGGAGACTCTTGAGAGTCCCCTGGACTGCAAAGAGAATAAACCTATCCATTCTGAAGGAAATCAACCCTGAGTGCTCACTGGAAGGACAGATCCTGAAGCTGAGGCTCCAATACTTTGGCCATCTCATGAGAAGAGAAGACTCCCTGGAAAAGACCCTGATGTTAGGAAGGTGTGAGGGCAAGAGGAGAAGGGGACGACAGAGGACGAGATGATTGGACAGGGTCATCGAAGCTACCAACTTTTATTTTATTTATTTTCCACTGAGTGTAATGAGCGTGGTCTGATGGTGACTGACCTTGTGTCAGTCCCCTTGTCATGGTCAGACCATTACCTAATAAAATGTAACCTCACAATGGCGCTCTCCCCTCGGAGGGAGCATGGATCTATTTTGATGGTCCGCCCTCGAAGGTTACTGGATCCAATTGGTTTTCAGGATACCATGAGAGGGATTCCAGCAGAACTGTCTGGCGCTCCTGTCGAAGCTCTGGTCGATGGTTGGTTCTCCACCGCTACTAGGGCTGTTGACACAATCGCACCCAAACGCCCTCTCAGGAGCAGAGCTCAGCCAGGACCCTGGTATAGTCAGGATCTACGAGCGATGAAGCGAATAAGGAGACGGCTAGAGTGCGCTTGGAGAAAGCAACCGACGGATTATAGTAAAATAGCTGTCAGGATCGCAACTAACCGTTACCTAGCCAAGGTAAAGGCTGCTAGAAGATCTTACCTCACTGACCGGATAAGCGAAGCTTCCAACCAGCAGGCGGAACTTTTCCGTATAGTTCGCGATCTATCCAGAATTGGTCAGGGTGAAGGGCCTCCCACTAGCATCTCACCTGACCAATTTGCAGCGCTTTTTAAATCCAAAGCGTAGGCCATCAGCCGTGACCTTTCTCCTTTTTTAAATACAATGGATCGAGCAGAGATGTCCAGCGCTCCATCCTGCCCGGTTATTCTCGACTCCTTTCAGCCTGTAACACCAGATTTGGTAGGCAAGGTGCTTGATCGCTGTCGGGCCACCACCTCTTCTCTCGTTCCTTGCCCGGCCTGGCTAATCAAAGCAGCCAGGCCGGTAACAACTGAATGGGCCACTGCAATAATTAGTGGGTCTCTCCAGGAGGGCAAGGTCCCCCTCGCCCTCAAGGAGACACTCATTAGGCCCATTAGGAAGAAACCAAATTTGGCGGCGGACGAAATTGGCAATTATAGGCCCGTCGCCAATGTTTCCTTCCTCAGCAAAGTGGTTGAGAGGGTGGTGGCAGATCAGCTTCAGGCGCTCTTGGATGAAACCAATGCTCTGGACCCATTTCAGTCAGGCTTCAGGCCGCGCTATGGTACAGGAAAGGTGACGCACAAAATCAGGATTGATTCAGTCAATCTGTTGTGATGTACTATGCTACACAATGGGATTTTGGCCAGTGATTCCTTCTATTTATTTATCTTTTAGCCTGGAAGGTAAAACTTGGAAAATTTCCTGAGAGGTTCATGGGATTGAATTGCGTCAAATGTTTTTTGTAGTGTTGCTTTTTAAAAAGGCTACCATTTGCAGTGTTGCTTTTTAAAAAGGCTACCATTTGGCTTTCAAATGCTGATGCTCTACAATTTTTAGCTGAATGTCTTCAAATGGCCACACGATGGTAGCAGAGAAGAAGGAATCGCTGCAGATCCGGGACTTGGTACCCTGCTTAAAAGTGAAAGCACAGCATGAAGCATAAAGGGCAAAAGCTGCATTTGATTTTCAGTGAAAGGAAATCATGGTTTTATTTTGAATTGCTTTTAAAAAAAGGAGTAGGAATATAATAGCAAACTTTCATAGATTAAACTTCCGTCAGATATAGAACCCAGGAAACCTGCTAGCACTTGTGAATCAAAGGTGGTAAGGGACATTACCTTACTATCGAAATACTCAAGCATACGTTTGAGTATTTTCACTATCACAAAAACATGCAGAAAAAAAAACAATTCAAGAGAAGATTGGCCAACCATCTGTCAGATCTACTTTGATTTGGATTCCTGCATTGAGCAGGGCATTGGACTTGATGGCCTTATAAGCCCCTTCCAACTCAATTATTCTATGATTCAATAAGGGTTTGCTTTTATGTTTATGTGTATGTGTCACAAAAGGGTCTTTTGTGACACATACACATACTGGATCTTTTGTATCCCAAGAAGAACAATATTAAACAGCAAAGGACCTCACAAGACACATTAATAAATGCAAAATGAATACACTTTAATACCTATTGATTGCAAATCTAAATAAAGGGGTTTCATGCATTCAGCACATTCACACCACATACATACTCATCAAAGAGAGAAGAATTCTTTATCTGCATTGTCTAAGTTCCAAAGAAAGTAGTTAGTTCCAAAAGCCTTTTGGTCTCAGCAGACAAATTATGACCCCTCTTTTTATATTCTTTTTAGGTAGGTTGCTAGCTGGGCATGCACATTAGATGTTTCTTGGTCTCCTCCTAGATATATGGTCCTTATCACTTATTATGAAGTATGGAATGTTTTATATGTCTTCCATCACTTAGTGCAGTGATCCTCAACCTTGGGCCTCCAGATATTATTGAACTACAACTCCCAGAAGCCTTTACCACCACTTCTACTGGCCAGGATTTCTGGGAATTGAAGTCCAAGAACATCTGGAGGCCCAAGGTTGGGAACCACTGACTTAGTGGACAGGTGTGGAATCTGCTTTGCTCAGGAGGATCCCCTTTGCTCCACTCCCTCAGCAGCAGATGTGTTCTGTCAACTTGGTTCAAAACGTTCACAGTTCAAAAGTTGAATTTCTCACAATGAGGGCTTCTAGCTAGAAATACAAAGTCCCATAGTTCCTCTGGTTCTGTTGGTCTCCATCTTTGTGTCCTAACTCTCTCTCTCTCTCTGGTTCTTCAGCTGATCCAGGCCAAACATGCACACACCTCACGTATGTCAGACTTGCAAGAGGTACAGACAAAAAAATGTTCCCAATGTCTGATGAACACATCCTTATAGGGACTGTGCTGGCAGTAGAAATCTGGGAAATGTAGTCTAAAAAAGCTAAATGTCTCCTATTTCTGGCTTTCCACTGAAAAGCAAGGAGCTCAGGGAGCTGTCATAAAACAATGCAGGAAAAGCTCTTTGCAAGTGTGACATGAGAATAAATAAAATACATTGGTGAAGTAGTCAGGCAATTTTTGATTCTGGACTTAGCATCTTATTTCATCTTCAGAATGTAGGCATCCAGCAATGATTCATTTGAAATGTGGTGTGGGAGGATAGCTTTGCAGATGTTCCCTGGACCGCCAGAAAGACAAACAAGTGGGGTCGTAGATCATATCAAGCATGAACTTACTCTGGAGGCAAAAAATGTTGAAACTGAGGCCGTCCTACTTTGGGCACTTCTTTTGAAGACAGGATTTTCTGGAAAAAAACAATAATGTTGGGAAAGGCCGAAGGCAGCAGGAATGGAGGAATTTACAGGCTTGAGCTGTTGAGAAGCAGACATGCTGGAGATCTCATTCATAGGCTGCCGTTGGTTGGAGGTGATTTGATGGCATGCAGTGGAAGACAGGAGGGCCTGGCGTGCTCTGGTCCGTGGGGTCATGAAGAGTCGTACACGACTAAATGACTAAACAACAACATGCCTCTGAGATCTATAGGTGACGGGACAAGTTAGAAATGCTGGAATTAAAAATGGTTATAACTATTTTCCATACTAAAAATTGTAATAGTGAAATTCTTTTTAGCCACACATGCACCCTGTAAAGTTTGATACACATCCATTTCCTGAGAATTGCTGTGTTAACCTCTTCCACTTGTTGTGTGCCAGGAAAATTTGAATTCTGCCACTAAGAACCTACTCCAGGGAGGTCCAGCCAATCTGACACTTTTTTCTGCATGACGTGTGCTGTACCCCATCCACGCTGCAGCTTAGTTGAACAATCTTAGGTGCATATAAACCCACCATGTTGTTGCTTGAAACTGAAACACTAGGTGGTGCTCGAATTCTTGGAAATACCTTTCACAAACATTCCCAGTTAGAAAGGCAGACCAGCTTTTTAAAATATGTAATTTGCAGTTGTTTCTTACTAATCAATAAATATAAACAACAGAATGGAAGAGAAACATGGGGGGAAATTTTATAGAAAGAATTAATAGCAGGATTCTGATTCTTATAGCATGTTCCATCTGATATCAATATACCACAGATTAGATTATCACACGGGGTCATATAGATATGGGAGTTGATAAAGAAAGATAAAAGAGGCAAGTCTCTGATTTAGGATTATTTAGTACAGAAATACAAAGTATTCCAGTACCTCGGTTTATGGGGAGGCTACAGAAGTGGCCCCATCTCTTGGCAGATTGCAGAGAAAAACACCAAGAGAAAAATGTTGAATTTGCTCCTTTCTGCTTGATCCGATAGCTGCCCCTCTCCCGGCAAAAACTTCCCTGATCCTAAGAAATCATTAAAATTAGATGGGAAGAGTTGTCTGCTTCTATAGTCTTGCTTTTTTCTACCTGAAAATAAAAATGAAAGATATTGTTCATGTATGCAGCTGCTTTTACACAACTAAAATAGAACAATTGAAAATCAATTTAATTTTTTTTTAAAAAATCTACCATCTTATAAACTGAAGCCTGTGGCTTCCTTTAGGGAATTCATCCACCCCCTCCCTTCTGTTGTCCTCTTTTCCTGCTTCTTTCCACCTTTCCCAGCGTCATTGTCTTCTCCAGAGAACCCTGACTTCTCATGATGTGCCCAAAGTAGGACAGCTTCAATTTCAACATTTTTGCCTTCGTTCAGGCTTGATTTGATCTAGGACCCACTTGTTTGTCTTTCTGGTGGTCCAGGATATCCACAAAGCTCTCCTCTAGCACCACATGTCAAACGAATCTCCCCCCCCCCCCATCCAGCTTTCACACTCCTACATGGTAGATCGGAAAATAGAAGCTTCATACTGCCTTGTTTTTCCTCTTGTTCTGAATATGCTGTAAAATACTTTTTGTTTTTGTTGTTATTTTTAACCTATTTTGCAAGGGTGAGTTCTTATGTTTTCCTGGCCTCTTCCTACACATATTGACTCCTGATTTGTATTTCTCCTTGAAAAGTTGCTCCTCCTTCGGTTTCACATACATGCCCTTTAAAATCTCAGCTCATTAGAAACTTCCTTAGGCAGCCACTCTGTTGTTTTTTTTTAATAACTTCCACTTTGCTTCCTGGCTGGAAGAGTTTACGACTGAACCTTCAGTATCTTACTCTTAAGTAACTCCCACCCATTAGAAACACCTTTCTTTTGGAACATTTCTCACCATGGGACCCCACCCAGTATTTTCTTGAGATTATTGGAATGCGGTTTCTTCAAGTTGATCTGTGGGAATCTTTGATCTGTGGGGATTTCAGTACCTGCTCAGTTTACAGAGTCTCCTGGGCCACCAGCCAACTGAAATGGCAGATATATCCCCATTTTTAACCTGATCACCTCCCCAACCTAAAATGCTGAGCTCTTGTCAGTTAGTAGTGGGAATGACATTATAGGTAGGGGCAGACTACCACGAACTAAAGACTTCCTTTTTCGATTTCAGGGTGTACATAACTTGCGTGCAATGAGGCAAGGTCTTGTGTACCCCAGAAGTGAAAAAGGAACTCTTTAATTAGTGGCACAGCTGGCAACATCACTCCTACAATACTGCCCATTGTGTTATGAATGAAGTCTATCAATAAGTGAACAATCCTTTACAACTGTGGCTCACAGTTTTTCATCTCTTATGTCTCACCACTCTCTCTATCAAAGAACCTGATTATACCAGGGTCAAAAGAGAAGGCTCACCCTTCCTGAGAAGAACAGGCATAGGGTCTACAGCCATTCTTTTATGATATTTATTACTTATGATAATATCTAAGGGCATTGAACGTTGCAATGGTAATGCTAAGAATAAACATAAATAGAGATGGGGGAAGAACTTTGGTCCGTAGGTTTGTGATGGTTTGTAAGTGTGGGACCAGAGGTCCTGCATGTTCTCTTCCCCCACTTCCTTGGCTGGAACCCCTCCCCCCCAATTCACCAGTCAGCACCTGTTCCTCTCCTTTGGTGGTTCAGTCAGTCCTTGGCAGGAGCGCAGGCTTCTTTGCCCTACCTCTTTGGCTGATCGCCCACTCGGAGAAGGAGGTGTGACAGACAAGTCCATGATCCTGCCAAGGACTGGCTGAACAGCCAGAGTGGAGGAGGAGGAGGAGAGGACTACACTCTGGTTGGTGAGGCGGGAGAAGGGAATGCACAGCCCCAAACTCCAAACTGAGGTTTGTGCCCATCTCTAAATATAAATGAGGGACGTGATGGTGCTGCAGGTTAAACCACAGAAGCCTCTCTGCTGCAAGGTCAGAAGACCAGCCATCGTAAGATCGAATCCATGCAATGGAGTGAGCTCCCGTCGTTTGTCCCAGCTCCTGCCAACCTAGCAGTTCCAAAGCATGCAAATGCAAGTACTGTAGATAAATAGGTACCACCTCGATGGGAAGGAAACAGCATTCCATGTCTAGTTGCGCTGGCCACGTGGCCACAGACTACGGACAAATGCTGGCTCTATGGCTTGGAGACGGGGATGAGCACCGCTCCCTAGAGTTGGACACAACTGGACTAAATGTCAAAGGGAACCTTTACCTTTACCTAAACATAAAAAAAGAATGTTAATTGAATTAGGAAAATGAAAAACAAGTCCCTTAGTTCAATTGTAGGAGGTTACATGGATTGGGTGGGATGGGGGAGGAAATTCTTACTCATTCCAGCTAGACCTCTGCATCCCACTGCATCTGGTTTAGGGGAGGTTCATACGGTTTGGGGTCTGAATGTAGTGCTCTAAGCAAGTGACCTATTTGTGCAGTCTCGGAATTTGCCCTTACTTTCTGAAGTGCTTTGGGTCTCTTTCGACCAGTGTACAAGGAATGATTCATTGTTGGTGCTACAGCCAAACGAGAGAGATTCAAGGCTCGTGCTCCGTTTCCATTGGAGGGATGACCTTTCTGTGACCGAAGGCCCTATTGAATCAGTCGGGAGTGATCAGGTTTCAGCTGAAACATTGTTGACACACAGAGAACCCATGTTCGGAGAAGTTCAAAAGTAAGGACCTCATAGGCCATGTTCTCTGAATGCAGAAGAAAAGGGAACAAGCTGCTGGAGCCGATAAAGATCTTTCGCATGCAAACCAAACCTTTAGCTAATAATACTAAATGCCGACAAAAGAGACCCTCCGGTCATTTATGGGTAATGAAGTATTAATTAGAGCTTTGTCATAAACTACCCATGACCTTTCAGCCAAGACAATAGCTATCCTGGCTCCTTTATCATCTCCCGCATGATTCTGGCATTGTCAAATGTTGGCTACAGGTGAACGGTGTTCTTCTTTCCCTTTGGGAAAGGTGAACCCCCGGTAACTTGAGGATGCTCACCAACTTCAACGCTAATTAGTTTCAAATTAAATTTTCCACTCTGCCAGACCAAGCACAATAAGAGCATTCTCAAGACACAAGAGGCTTTCAGCGAAAGGAAAAGGGCGGGTGGAAGGGAGTAGGTTGGGGGAGAGAGAGAAATAGGAAAGGCATAAAAGAAACAGCAGGCATTTAATATGCATCTACAAGGACTAATTGTGGAGGAGGAGGAGGAGGAGGAGGAGAAGAAAGCATCCGTTAGGTTCATGGAAGCTGTCATCTCGGTGGAGTGACGCCCCGTTTACATCACCCAGCCTCTCAAATTTTCCTCTTTATTGCTGGCAGTGAAGGAGTGACAAGGGAACAGCCTTGTTGATATGGTGAAAAGGGTAGGAACTGAAAATGCAAAAGTCTTTTGTAAACTGAAATGAAATGAAATAACCTTAAGCCCTTTTCAGACCCATGTGGTGCAATCTGAGGTGGGTGTGCTCAGAATTAAGTCCCACTGTGCCCGATGGGGCCTAGACCCTAAGAAGGTTAGCTATGATCACAGCTGTATCTCTCAATATCTCCTGGTTGAATGCCGAGACAATTCTACGTCCTTGTTCAGAGATTGGATGTAACTAATTATTGGACAAGCTTTTATTACTACTTAAATAGTCACTTTCCAAGCTCTGATTGCAATACTTTTCCAAGAACAGTTCTCTGTGCTATTCCCTTCCATTCTTGGGAAGGGTTCACTCTACTTCGTTAGCCGTTGTGTCTAATTTATCCTGCAGCCTCTTGAGTCTCCTTCTAAAGGGACGCGCGTCTGTCAGCTGGGCATGGACGTTCACTTGAAAAATAAGTCAAGTAACCAGTCAGCTTTAAAAAGCTTCATCACATAATTCGCATGGTTGCAATTTTTTAAAAGAATAATTGCAGTTCAGATTCATTCAGCAGTATTTAAATATTAGTGCGGTAGAGCTGAGATGTGCATTCTCCCAGGTCAAGAATTCAAAGGTAAGCTTACTCTCTTGACCTCTGTAAGATAAAGGTAAAGGTTCCCCATGACATTTAGTCCAGTCATGTCCAACTCTAGGGGGCGGTGCTCATCCCTGTTTCTAAGCCATAGAGCCAGTGTTTTGTCCGAAGACAGTTTCTGTGGTCACGTGGCCAGCGCGACTAGACACGGAACACCGCGACCTTCCCACAGAGGTGGTACCTATTTATCAACTCACATTTGCATGCTTTGGAACTGCTAGGTTGGCAGGAGCTGGGACAAGTGACCGGAACTTACTCCGTTGCATGGATTTGATCTTATGACTGCAGGTCTTCTGACCTTGCAGCACAGAGGCTTCTGCAGTTTAACCCGTCACTACATCCCTCTTGACCTCTGTACTCTACCTAAAAGATGTAGACCCAATTCTGGTTGGGTGCTTACATTGTAATTCTGTTTAGAATCACAATTTCTAATTTTGCAACTATACTGTGCATTACCATAGGCATTTTTACGCAAATTGTTTATGCCTATTTTGCTCCCTTTTGTACCTTGTTTTAAGGGTGCAATCCTCTCGTTTTTGGTGATGTGCTTGTGGACACCTTAGGGGGATCACAGATGATCCCCACGATCATCCTGCCCAGAATCCCTCGTTTTCTGGACTTTTCAGAGACGGGCATTGGCCCAGCAACCGATTCTGGTGAGCAGCCAGGACTGCACCTATCAGCTACACACCAGATGGAACTCATCATTACCTATCCAAACTCTACCTGCTCTAAGGAAGAAAAAATTGACACAGAAGGGATGAAGAACATGTGGGAGACATGGATGCTGGTGGGTTGCCGTGCCCATCAGCTATGGCTGGGATCAATGCTGGCAGGCCAGCAGTACCCCTTTAGGGCTAAAGGCTGCTCACCATGACTCCATAGGAGAAGGGAAATGAAGGATCTGATCACGGAGGGCAACAATGAAGTAAAGCAAGAGGTCCGCAAAGATGCTTTAAACAGGAGATACGGGCATTCAAACCCGAGGCTTTCAACATATGTAGAGCCTGGACTTTTTCACTGACTTGTGTCTGAAACCCAGAGAGGTGTTATTCCCAATTGGGAGGGGGAAATAGTGATTCAGGGGGTCAGTTGCAAAGACCAGCTGCTGCTTTTGTTCTGAGGTTTGCTCTGGCTTTCCACTAGCAATACTGTAATTGTTCACTATATTATTCAATCTTGGCAGTTTGTGAAGTACAGTAAAGTGCTGAATAGGTCGTTAAGCTAAGATAAATAACGATGCTGCCTAGATGGAAGCAGCAGAGATTTATAATTAGACAAAAATCTGTTATGTTTGGTTATTTTTGTTGTGGACCGAGTTAATGTGTAGACAGTAAGAATGTCTATGAAGTGAACTGAGATCCCACTGGATGTAATGATAATGCAGGAGAATGATTGGGATCAGCCCTTCAGAATATAGTAAATTTGGATCTGTTAACAGATGAACCTGCCAAATTGACAGATAAACCTGCTATTAACAAATAAATCTGTCAAATGTGAGGGGGTGACACAGGGCCTGTGGATCACATGGACAATCACCGGCAGTGTTTACACTCTATGGGTCTCAACCTCCAGCACTGTTACTGTTGCTGAATTTCTTCCTGCAATGCCAAAAGAACCTGCCATTTTCCTTTTCATTAAAGGAAGTCACTAAACCATGGCTTAGAGTGAAGCATGAATGTGATTCCTATCTGATTGCCCACCAGAGGATAATTTTTAGTTCCAATGTATTTGTTTGCTGCTTGTTCATTTATTATATTTATAGCCTGCTTTTTTCCTTCATGGACCTCAAGGTTGCCTACAAGTCTCTCCTCACACACAGTTTAGCCTCATAGCAGTCCTGTGAGGTAAAGTCAGGCTGAGACAGCATGACTGGCCCAAGGTTACTCAGCATGGCCGAGTGAGGATTTGAACCCCGGTCTCCCGAGTCCTGGTCCAACATCCTAATCTCTATTTGACACTGACTCTCTTAATATCTAGTCTTTGCCGGATTGTTTATGGACAACAATGGGACCATCCTATCTGCCTCCAGAGATGATTGGAATAATCAGAGCTTGGACGTACATTATTTATAACTGATAATAATAACTGTGTGCTATCAACTCAATTCTGCCTTATGGTGACTCTCTTCAGGATGTCCTGGGGCTATGCAGCTTATACAGGCTGCCCCATCTGGGATGCAAAGTGGGGAATTGAACTCCCAACCTCTGGCTCTATAGCCAGATACTTAAACCTTTGAATAGTTGCTTTTCTGAGTAACAAGAGTGAAATCCAGTTACCTTTCAGAAATAACCGTAGTGATGTTACCTTATAGGTGCAACAAGTAATATTTTCCAATTACTCTCAAAAGCTAATTTAAATGTGCCTTTTAAGAGACATTTTTGGCTGTTCCCCTCCTCGAGGGTTATACCTTTCTGTTATTAATCTCAGTTAAAAAGAAAAAAACCCCACACAAAACAATGAGCAGCTGGGCAACTAAGGCAATGAGTTAGTTTTTTGACCCAATAACAAAGAGAACAAATTTCTTTTCAAACACTGTACTGTAATTAATCATTTTAATGAATTATTTTCTGAAACTAACTTTTAAAGCTTTGGAAGTGAAGGGAATAAATTGGGTGAATAAAGTGACAACAGCTCTCCCTTAAAGGCTCGGGACTTTTATGTGGATAAGGAGAAATTAATCTCTCTCCGGCCCCCTTGTGAACATCCTTGCCCTCTAGCATAACACCAGTGGCTTTCCCTCTGAGAAAGCCTGATTCATCTCCCGGGGATGTTGTGGAAAAAGGTTAAGGAGAAAGAGAACCAGGTATGCTCCGTCATGCTCACTGCAAGAAAAGCAGGATATATACTAAAATAATACATACGTAGGCGGAAAGATAAAGTATGGCTTGAGTTCAGGCTATCTGAAGGATTGTATCTCCCCATATGAGCCTTCTTGGCTCTTAAGATCCTCAGATCCTCTTGGTTCCATTGTCATCACAGGTATACTTCATGGAGACACGAGACACAGCCTTCTCAGTGGTAGCTCCCAGACTGTCATGAGTGCAGCCGAAGATCCGGAACCTGAGGGGTTAACTGTAGCTGAGGAGAATGCTGAGCAATTAGAAACACAAACAGCTGAATTGCCTCCAGATTCTCCTCCCTCAGTAGACAGGCTGAGGGCCAGGCTGAGGGGAAGACTTATGACGAAAAGGTCAGAGGATCGCTTGAAGGCTGCCCGCAGAAACATCCGATCAACTAGCCCTGAGTTCTGACAGGATGAAAAGGCTTCCAGCAGTTCAAGGGCTGCTTTTACTATATAAGCAGCTCCCAGACGGCTAAAAGTCCGTGGAAGCAACAAGTCAAATCTCTGGCTTGCATCCACGCTCCTGACTACCTTGAACCTTGTTCTCTGGACCCTTGGCTTTGGACTCTGACCCTGGACTACGTTGTGCATTTTGGCTTTGGTATTTGGATATCAGCTCTGCATTCTCTGAATTTCTGACATAAGACTGGCTTATCGGACTCTGCTGTTGTAACCCCCGGGAACATGACACAGACTGTGGAATGCTCTCCCTTGGGAGATCAAGCCCCTTTATCCTTCTATCAAGAACTGAAGACCCACCTTTTCAGACAGGCTTTTAATAACTGAGTCCTGCATGCAGGGTTTTTTTTTTAAAAGCTCAGCTAGTTTGTTTTTAACGTTTTTAAGGTTTTAAATTATTTAATATATTTTTATTATGATTATTATAGTTTAATTAATTTTCTTTTTGTGTGTGCGCATCATTTATTGGGTTTTTCATCCCATTCGTTTTCGTGTTGTGTGAGCCGCTTCGAGTCCCCTCGCCGGGAGAGAGGCGGCCTGCAAATTTCACAAGATGAATAATAAAATAAATAAAGATGAACTGATTGATGAAGGGGGAAAGGCTGTCCTTTTAAAAAAAAAATGTTGTTTTTTTCCAACATTCATTTCTATCAGACTTCGAATTACTATGATTATCATGAAATGGCTTGTATTGTTGTGCTTCCTTAAACAATGTTTTAAAGGTGGCTTGTCCTGCCACCCTTGTCCACCTCAATCTCACACACACTCCGACAGCCTGCCAGTGTCCTGGAATTTTTTGGGTTCACCTTTTATGATTCCTGCGTCCCAGTTTTTTTATTTTGTTTTCCCCCCTCCTGTGTAGCTCTAGAGGGCAGTCATGAAAAGTAAAGCAAGCCTTGTTTCAGAGAGGAAGCTTTCTCCTTGCTGGAGCAGCTGCGTTTTAGTACCAAACACGCTTCTCTGTTTGGAGGGTAATTTAGAGCAATTACACCGATTATTATTGCTTTTCTAATTAGTGCTTTTCCTACAGAATTAGCTGAGTGTTTATTAGGAACCGCTTGTTGCCAATAGCTTAACTGCTTCACGGCTGGTTTTTATCAACGGTTAGAAGGATTTTTAAATACATGACAGGTTTGTGTCGTGAGCTGGAGTCCCTCTTTTCAGACGAAAGCAGCAATTACATATTAATTTTGCATTCTTACGTGTAGCTTAAACATAAGCTTATTTGTGAGGTGTTGAACCTTTTATGAAGTAAAGGTTTATCTTAGGGAGAGGAATGTGTGTGTGTGTGTATCAAGAATGACAGTGCTAGAATCTTGTAGATCTTAGCTTTCAGGGTATTTTTAACACTACAGATTTCTGTCCCTCATGATTAACTTATTTATGTACCAATTTTGTATGTCATTTTCCAGGAAGAGTTTTTGTAATTATAAAAAGCTGTGCACCAAACTTGTAATAACAGTGTGCAGAGAACAATATGCACCATCTCTATGTTTACAATCAAATAAACAAACAAACAGAAACATGCAGTTATGTTTGATAGTACCGCTTTGTGTTTGTATGTCTGTGTATGAGAGAAAAATTAAGCAATTGCATATAAGTCATCTTACTGGGATTGGCCCACAGTCCTAGAATGATAAATAAGAATTACTTGGACCGACAGCAAACCCCCCAAGAAAGGAGTTCACATGCTAGGTAAGGGTGGCTTCAAAACATGATCCCTGGGTTTCACTGGACATACCATTGTGAAAAAGGTGCTTTTCTGAAGGTCAAAGTAGATGATACAGATAGCATGCCATTAGAAGCTGAAAGTGTGTTAAGCATTGTAGCAATATGATTCTCTCTAGGTTTTCTTCATGAGCAATCACTTGCAAACAAAGCTTTTTGTTGTTTAGTCTTTTAGTCATGTCTGACTCTTCGTGACCCCATGGACCAGAGCACGCCAGGCCCTCCTGTCTTCCACTGCCTCCCAGAGTTGGGTCAAATTCATGTTGGTCGCTTCAGTGACACTGTCCAAACATCTCGTCCTCTGTCATCCCCTTCTCCTCTTGCCTTCACACTTTCACAACATCAGGGTCTTTTCCAGGGAGTCTTCTCTTCTCATGAGATGGCCAAAGTACTGGAGCCTCAGCTTCAGGATCTCTCCTTCCAGTGAGCACTCAGGATTGATTTCCTTCAGAATGGAGAGGTTTGTTCTCCTTGCAGTCCAGGGGATTCTCAAGAGCCTCCTCCAACACCACAATTCAAAAGCATCAATTCTTCAGCAGTCAGCCTTCTTTATGGTCCAGCTCTCACTTGCATGCATTGCTAGTGGAAAAAACACAGCTTTGACTATGCAGACCTTTGTCAGCAAGGTGAGGTCTCTGCTTTTTAAGATGTTGTCTAGGTTTGTCATCCCTTTCCTCCCAAGAAGCAGGCATCTTTTAATTTCGTGGCTGCTGTCACCATCTGTAATGATCATGGATTCCAAGAAGGTAAAATCTGTCACTGCCTCCATATCTTCCCCTTCTATTTGCCAGGGGCAAACAAAGCTAGTAGGCACAAAATCAAAGCAAGCTAGTACGCAAGCTACAGGAGGTGAGCAAAACATTCAGGAGGTATGCCAATCAGACATTTTTCAGCACATAAGGAACTCCCTCATCTGACAAAGTGCTGGTTGAAAGGTCTACTCTGACTTCTGTTGTGCTCATGCCCAGGCATGTAAGAAATTGGGTGGGGGTTTTGGGAACTGCTCCAGAGGCTTAACGAAAAGAGTGAGAAAGGTCATGTCATTTTTGCAAACAGCACTAGAACCAAGCGGTAGAAGTGGCAGAATTCTGGACGACGGTACCACTTCAGATATGTGCATCATGCCTATGTTTAATGTCCTCAGTATTAGCAAAGTATAAGGGGCAATGTTCCCAGGTGAGCACATCCTGTTCTCTGAAACTTCAGAGTCAAAGTCTGAAATTTAAGGGTGGGACCTTGAGATGTCACAGTCAGTTGACCCGTCAGCGACAATTGCAAACTGGTAGGTGGGTAACGGACACACAGGGTAGAGATTCAGTGATGAATTTAAAGGGCAATGTATGAAATCCAGGAGTAGCAGCGACTCCCGCTTAAGCGTTACTTCAGAGCATGCATGTTAATGAAAAAGAAAGTGCATGCCTAGATGGCACATCCCGAAGTTATAGAGAATCGATTTCAAGATCCAGGACTGCCAGATTGGCCGTATCCCATTTGCTAAGATTTCAAGCCCAAACCCTGATAACCTGGAGACCAGACCCCAAAAAGGCCAGTTTCAGGCCAAAGTGGGAAATCTGGTAACCTTCAAGAGAAGATAATCTTGATGTGTTAGTTTCATCAGGACAGAAATTCTGAGTTGAGGTGGCCTGAATGTAGGGAGGGAAGTCAGCAGAGTTAAAGGAGAAGGAAGTGAAGTGTACAGTATTTGTAAACACGTCGTTACATGGGTTCTACATCCGTCACTAGGAAATAAATACATGGACTGGCAGGGTGGGTGAGATTAAGGACCAGTCTCCCTCTGTTCTGGGAAGGGAGGCCAGAGGGACATTTGTCATCATGATACCTGGATAGCTCAGGTATTTGACTGCAGATCCTCCACAGGTTGGCAGTTCGATTCCTCGTTGTTCCTCCTTGTCAATGGCTGGGCTCAGTGATCTTTGGTGTCTCTTCCAGCTCTGGAATTCTAAAATGGCAATGATGATGATCTTCCACCCTCTAACCTGCCATGGGAACAAATCTAGTTAGCTTTGTACACACATTTTTTTAGAGGCATTGCTTGGTTTAGTTTGTATATTAGGAAGTATTCCAAAATATAGATGCCTCTTCTTCCGGGGTTTTCCTCAGAGATGTGTAAAAAATGACCTTTTTTTAAAGACAAGAGCTTCCAGTATGAACTATGACCCTGCTAGCTATGGTGTTCTGGAAAATGTGGACCGA
This sequence comes from Pogona vitticeps, assembly GCF_051106095.1. Taxonomy (NCBI): domain Eukaryota; kingdom Metazoa; phylum Chordata; class Lepidosauria; order Squamata; family Agamidae; genus Pogona; species Pogona vitticeps. The sequence continues at coordinate 303,017,376 of NC_135784.1, forward strand.
GCAAAACCAAACCAAACTTTCCCAGTTTCTAGTTTTGGAGTGTCTTGAGTGGAAAACTGCTGAGGTAGGTAGAGCTCAGGACTACCTCTGTAACGTCTCTCCAACACTGCCATAGCATGATCTTTGGTGTAATAAATGTCATTCTGTTTTGGACTTTAGCCTTTATGTCAGCCTAGTGGGGCTGTTTGATGCCCTCTTTCCCATGGAGGGCCTGTGAGCACAAACAGGGTGGTACAGCCCAAAATCTTACAAATCCAGTCTCCTGCTTAATTCTGTGGTATTACTTGGCACCAAACCAGTGTGAGGCCAGGAAGGCTACAACTACAGTTTTCCACATTCTTGGCTTCATGCTGAAATGGTGCCTTCAGCTGTCATTTTACAAACATTTGTTTCTTTAAATGAATTTAAATTGATCAGTATGATGTCATTATCTGGGTTGGATGCGGCTCTGATTGGTTTTTGCAATGCAGCCAGTCTCGAAAAGTTGAACGCCAAGGGTTAACGAGAGGGCAGGTGAAAGAATACAGAGCAACTTGAAGAACGACGAAGAAAACCTCATAACCTCCCCCCCCCTAAATCATATAATTGGCTCTGAGATGCTGGCCAAAATGCGACGGTATAGTGGAACTGTGATTTATTGATGTCTGTCCTAACATGAAGTGACAGGGGTGGGGCTGCTTAAGGCAAAAGAACAGTTGAAAGAAAATTGTGCATTTTCAGTGAACATCTTTGAAACTGGAGATCCTTTGTACTCTGAGATCTTGGCTGAATAGGCGAATGCTTTAGGATAGCCAGTTGTGTTCTTGGAGAAAATAATGTTTGGGAATAATGGAGCTGGAGGACTTTATGATGGGAAAGTAAGCTCAACAGCACACTGTACTGAGTACAGAAAGCTGGAAATCAGAAGGTGACACTTGAGTTGGACCCGGATTGTCTTAGTGACATTCTGGGCCCAATTCAAAGTACTTGTTTTGACATATTAAAGCCCTAAATGGCCTTGGCCCTGGATACCTGAAGGAACCATATGACCCTACCCGGCAGTTAAGATCTAGCCAGGGGGGCCTTTTGAAAGAGCCATCCCTCAAGGAGGTAAGAGGGAGGGCTTGTAGACAAAGGGCCTTTTTGGCAGCTGCCCCTAGACTATGGAACGCCCTCCCAATTGAGATTTGTCTAGTGCTGACGTTGATGACGTTTTGGTGCCAGTTCAAAACCTTCCTGTTCCAGAAGGCTTTTAATTGAAATAATATCAACTGTGGGTCCTGATGGCAATTTTAGAGTATCTTTTTTAAATTATATTTTAATTGTTTTACCTTTTAAATTGTATTTTAATTGTTGTAAGCCACCCAGAGAACTTTGGGTAGTGTGGGTGGCACATAAGTCAAATCAATCAATCAATCAATCAATCAATCAATCAATCAATCAATCAATCCAGAAAATCGCAATGAACAGTACAATAGCGATACACATTTAGCAACATAATAGAAGTACATCAATATCAACCAAAGGAGAGGGGATGGGTGAAACCCCAGCAATAGTCAAACATCGGTCTGTGACTATTTCCTCAGTGGAAGAATGTTTTTAAATGCCTCTTTGTAAAGCTCCCCCTTAACTAATCTGAATATACCAAGGGAGGTAACCTGTTGCACCTCCAGAGGAAGGGCGAGTCCACAATGAAGGGGCCACCACCAAGGAGGCCCAGTTTCTAGTTGATGTTTTCTTGGCCTCTCTTGGGGTGACCAAGTTTACTTTTAATCTTAATTTTCTACCGTGTTTCCCCGAAAAGACAGGGTCGTATATTAATTTTTGCTCCAAAAAAGCATTAGGGATTATATTCAAGGGACTTTTTTTTTCATGTACAGCAAGCTATGTTTATTCAAATGCAGCCATGTCATCTTCTTCTGGTTGCTGCACAATGCTAGAGAGTGGGCTTTCACTTAACTAGGGCTTATTTTGGGGGTTAGGGTTTATATGATGAGCATCCTGAAAAATCATACTAGGGCTTATTTTCAGGTTAGGTCTTATTTTTGGGGAAACAGGGTATCGAGTTATAAAGGTAAAGGTTTTTTTTTTGGAATTATGTAAAGAGCTCAAAGAGGAGAATAGCTTCAAGTTTCCCAGATAGTCCACCCCTTTCTCATTAATTGGCACTTAAAAGTCTGAGTAACTCACTCTGAGACATTCGTAGGACAAAAGCAAAAAGCAAAGAGTGCTGCTCATATACCACCCTATAGCACTTCAAGCACTCTCTGGGCGGTTTACAAGTTAATTATGCAGGCTACACATTGCCCCCCCTCCCAGCGAACTGGGGACTCATTTTACTGACCTCGGAAGGATAGAAGGCTGAGTCAACCTACCTGGGATTGACCCCGGGCCGTGAACACAGTTTTGGCTGCAGTACAGCAGTTTAACCACAGTGCCATGAGGCTTACAGTTGGGAACAGATCAACAGCAGACTAACTATACCTCTGCTAACAGATTAAAGAAAGTGAAAAATTAAGATAACTCAGCAGAGAGGCAGGACTTTCTTTGGATTCAGAGGCAGGGAGGGAACGATTGGTTTGTGCTGGATAGATTGACAGTCATCCCGGCCCAGAAAAATCTCTCCCAGCCACTCCTACTATAGACAGCATGCAAGGTTGCAAAAATTCTGACATTCCTACCTGTATTCCCTTTGTAACATTTTCCTGCTTTTCTCCGCCCAGCAAAGATATATTGACCTTTCTCTAAACCTTAGTGGGAGAAAAATCAGCTGGAGATAGCCAGCTTCCAGGTGTGGGCTCTCTCTCTCTCTGTGTGTATATGTGTAAACATAGTGCAAACAATGGCCGTCCCCTTGCATTCTCCTTATCCATGCTGTGCCTTAAAGAAATGGGGGAGGGAATCTAAAGACGGATGGACCCTTTTTGAAGGGATCGGAAGCCAAACCGGACAAAAGGGGAAGGCACAACATGATTCTGAAAAATTATGAAATTGTGACGTGCTCAGACTTATATTCCATTTTCAGAAATGATGATATCAAATGTGTTTTGAGTGCAACAGACATTCCCCACAAGCAAGTATTATTTTTTTATATATATATTGGATGAGATATATATACATTGGATGAGAATTGTTTGAAATGATTGCCTACAGTAGAATCCCATTGGCAACTTATGTTTGCATAAGGGGAATTGTGCTAAGTCTTGGCAGCATGTTGTCATTCACTAAACAAGGTGTTGGTTACAGTCCTGAGTGCCTCTGAATGCAAACATCTCATTGATCATCATCGAATTTGGCTACAAGACATGTGCTATTTCTCTTATGTAAGAGTGAATGGGCAATGGGGCTATTTTAGGAGGTTTTCTCTCCAAACGAATTTAGGAGAGAAAGAAGGACTATTGTCTCTGACAAAGAACCACAGCTTGAAAAAAAATGCTTTTTTTGGACAACAACACCCAGGATTTGTTGCAGAGTTTTGAATGTTGGGTTAAACTCCTTTAGCTGCACAGCAGAAGTACAGGGAATTCACAGAACAGAATAGCTTCCAGTTCCCCAAAGTAGTCCACACCTTTTCTCCGCTAACTGGCTCTTATAGTCTTGATAATTCACTCTGAGACATTTGTAGGAAACAGAATACAGTACAGTGGTGCCCCGCGTAGCGATGTTAATCCGTTCCAGGATTAACGTCACTATCCGGATTCTTAGCTATGCGGGGGGGGGGAACCCATAGGAATGCATTAAACTCTCGGAAGCACCCGCTGGTCAGCTGGGGGAAAATGGGGCCTATCGCAAAGCGATTTTTCCCCATAGGAAACAACGCAATGTGATCGCTTTTGCAATCGCAAAATCCGCATCGCTATGCGGATTCATCGTTAAACGGGGCGCTCGTTATACGAGGCACCACTATAAAAGGTTTCATTACTTACAATTGAACAGATCAAACAGCAAACTTACCAACACGACTGGTCTTCAGCTGCAGACTTTAACAGACTCACTGCTTCCCGACACGCAAGAGGGAAGTATTTATTTATTTATTTATTTATTTATTTATTTATTTATTTATTTATTTATTTAATTTATACCCCGCCTATCTGGCCCACCGGACCACTCTAGGTGGCTTCCAAATATAAAATCAAATAATAAAACATAGACAAATACATAATAATCAAACAAGAACAGCAGTAAAGATAAAAAGGAAAAGTAAGAAAAAAAAATCAAGAGTTGGCTGGAGGGAAGGCCTGAATAAACAGCCATGTTTTTAATTGGGTTTTAAAGGTGCCCAGCGTGGGGGCCGCGCAAATCGCCGGAGGGAGATTGTTCCAGAGGCGAGGAGCCACCGTCGAGAAGGCCCGGTTTCGTGTCTTCTCCTTCCGGGCCTCTCTCGGCGTCAGGCTCCTCAGCCTCACCTCCTGACTCGCGCGGGTGGGAGGAGGCGTTCCGCCAAAGTACTCAGTATAGAGTAGGGTCTCTCTTAGAAATCAGAGGCAAGGAAGGAACAATTGGTTCATGCTGGATAGATTGACAGTCACCCCAGACCTGAAAAGTCCCTCCCAGCCAAACCTACTAGAGACAG